>NW_017676275.1:15894-40313 GCF_001879085.1 Nicotiana attenuata | reverse complement strand
ACTTAAAATTTTGCAATGTCCTCAACGCACACTATAAATAATAAGAGGGTAAAGAGACTCCCTGGTAGGCCAAAGAGCAATAGCGGTTCACGAGGTACTCAGATTTCCCCCAGGCATCGTCCTTTGTGTGGACACCCCACACTTAGTCCTCACCATCTAGCTCGCTTTTGCACTCTTCCAATGGCTTTGCTTCCTATTCTCATAATCCTACAAAACAAAAATAAATACTACAAAATAATAAAAATAAAATAAAATAAAAAATAAACAAAAATAAAAGAAAGCAGTAAAGTTGGGTTGCCTCCCAACAAGCGCCTGATTTAACGTCGCGGCACGACTTGAACCACTTTCTGCCTCCACCTCGAACTTATGAATTGTACCCCTTACATGGCATCCAGTTTGTGGCTATGCTCTTTTGGTGGGGATACAAAAATAAATAGGCCAAGTAACAAACTTTTCACTCTATACTTCTCGGCCTTTAGATGAGGAATGTAATTTTTTCTCTCTGGCACGACAAATTCAAGAATGTAAGCAACTTGTTCCTCTTCCATTGAATCCTCCAAAGGCTCAGATGACTCTATTTTCATGTCATCATCCAAACAAAATGTCGAAAAATATTTAGAATGAGGACCAACACGCCCCAACTCTAGAATTGTATCACTATTTATATCCTCATATGTGCATACACACTAGAGTCTTCAAATATAATATTATCTACTTCCTTACATGACTCTAGAACACTCTTCTCAACACGGACATCCTCAATAAAAATATGGTCTAATGCTTGGTATTCTCGTTTTAGCTCCTCTATTTAATCTAGAAGATTTTTTCAGTTTCATACAACTCATCATTAAATTGTTGGGCGTTGAACGCATCAATCTTTGGACTAAAATTTGCATCCAAGTTGTGCAAAGCCAGGCCAAATTTGTCAATTTCTTGTGCAAGATCAACTCTCTCCTTCGACCAATCATTCAACAATTTATTTAGAAGATAACGCTGTTCCTCATGTTCCTTTAATCGAGAATATTCGTCCAAATACCAACCTTTACTCCCATATTCAAATTCAGACTTCCCAGAGTTCAGGTCATGACAAGCCCAAAAACACGGGCCATAATAGTCTTCCGTCAACCAAGCGTCTTCATCAATAACCTTACCTCCGGATATTTCATCCCCAGATGTCACGTTGAGAGAAGTATGAACACACTAAGAGAAAATATCAAATATTTATAAAAATAAAAATATAAAATTAAAAGTCTAATCTAGAAAAATGGCTAACTTTTAAGGCCCTGGCAATGGCGCCAAAAACTTGTTGCGGCCAAACGCGCACGCAAGTATACGCGGTCGTCAAGTAATAAAGTGACTAAAAGTCGGATATCGAACCCACGGGGACTTATGATTAACTATTAACTAAATTAGACTATCCTAACTATTTAAATGAGAATTAAACCTAGAAATATTCGATTCTAAGCTAATCAAAATAAAGAAAAATAAATAATGAACTTTAAACAGAGGAAGAACAGATTTTTTTATGATATCAATGTAATGAAAACGATCTAGGGTTATGGGCTATCTAACATTCCCATTGTATTTTTCAACTGAATTGACTAATTAATTTATCTTGTTTATTGGTTGACAGGGTTAATATTGCTCTAAGAATCTGTCGAGTTCTTACTCGCCTATTCAAGCTAACCTAACGCCTATATGCCTATGGAGTTAGAATCAACAAGAACACATTTATAATTCCTGTAAATCAACCAAGCAAGACAATTTGGTATATGTTTATCCTAACCGCGAATCCGTTCCCCGATGCCCAGGTTCAAGAACTTGCTCAACTCAATCCTATACGCAATCTAGAATTCCCACTTTCGAGTTCAATTCTAGATTCTTAGATAGTATTTAATTGGTGATCAAGCAATCAAATAATTAAGCGCAGGATTGAATAAATAAACCAATATAATAAATCAAGAATGCAAAATCAATATCCGAATAACAATAGTCATGAAAGAACCCCAACCCTAGAACATGAAGTTTAGCTCCACATAGACATGGTAGCCAAACAACAAATCATACAAAGGAACATAAAAATTACAAAGTTTGGTGGAAGAAAAGATGAAACCCGGCCTCCACGACGGCTCTGTGCTCTCCCTTCGTCAAAAGTTACTCTCAAAAAACGTTCTTCCCCCTCCAAAATAGGTTTAGGATCCCTTTTATACGAGTTGGGACCGTGTAGGGCCGAAATAACTAAGTCTCGGGCGAAATAGGACATGTTCACGTTTTGAGCTTCCAGGGCAGCGTGGGGCCCTGGCCCTGGCGCTCAACTTTTTAGCATTCTGTTTTGAGCGCCACAGGTAGCGCCCCACGCTGCCTGTGGCCCTCAAATTCACACTTTTGCCTTTTCGTCCGATTTTCGCTTCAATTCGCGCACTTTCATCCCAAATTGCATCCAAATGATTTCTACACATAGAAATACCACAAATTAGCATAAATTATTATATTATACATCTCAAATCTACGAGACATGAGCAAAATGTGAGGCAATATACATCAAAATATACATACATTAAGCCAAACATCATATATAACCTTTAAGTGTAATAAAAAACGGGGGCTCCACAAATGTGGGGCCTAAAGCAATTGCTTTACAGCTTTAGGGAAGGCTACCCCTGATTAGTTCGATAAAACCGATAAAGTGATCGACCGTAGATTTAGAAAATAAAATAATCAAACTAAAAAGAAAGAATTAAAATTGTGGTGAAATAATAAATTGAATGGACTGATAGGAGCAAACCTGTTGTTGTATGTGAAAAAAATAAAAGTAGACAAAGCAAAAGAAAGAAAAGTCAAGGAGAGAAGAAAAATGATAGGTGGAAGAATTCATCTTTGAATTCTTTTCTTATGATGTAAGTGCTTACGTCGACAGGGCATTCAAATGCCTATAAAAGGGGTTTGCATTTTGTCACGAACAAAAATTCAACTAGTCGTGATAGCATCTAACTCAACCCGCTAGGTAATCCAGTTAACAACTGATGTTCTAAACGTCAATACCACACAAGAGGGGGATGATTTGTGTGGTACCCAATTTTCGCTTATCTAAACTATAGAAGGACCTAGTTCTTCTAGGTGTTCCAACTACTGCTGTTTGCGGAATAATAAATATAGAAAATAAAGAATACAGAGATTTTTACGTGGAAAACACTTGGCTCAAAAGGTGAAAAAACCACGACCTACTACTCAGTAGGATTTTCCCAAACTTCCACTAAAACCACTGAGCCAAAACAACATTTACAAAACTCTTGTAAACCTAAGGATTAACTCTAATCCCGTTGTAGCAACCAGCCTCTAACTGCTGCGACAACTTCAAGTTAACTCTAACTTGAATACTCAAAATACCTATTACAATTTCTTCTAGATAAAGCTGAAAGTTACAATATGAAACACCTACTACAATTGAACTAGAAATAAAGAAAGACACATAAAACTCTTTTTGGAGCTGTTTCTTCAATCTGGTTCATGTAGCTTCAGGTTTGCACACTTGAATGACACACGAACTGCTTGCAAAAAGCCTTGCTATTTTGCTCTCAATTCACGTTTAACTTCTGCGTTTTTGTGCAACACTTGTAATGTGAGAACATCCTGCAATTTATAGAGTTAGTAGATGAAGAAATAACTAGAGTTCTGATGCAACTCTTCCTTGGTGGAAGAGTTGTGGTTGATTTCAACTTCTAACTCCTTCCCTATCTTGGATATTGTTCTCTTTGAGTAAGGAGTCCTTCTCCTTATCAATTATGCAACCTTTTCGATCAGGAGATATTAAATACACCAAGTTAAGCTTATCTCCTTCACGTGCATCCCACATGCTTGAATCTGCCCGTTTTTGTGCACCTGAGGGATGGACCTGGTTCATGTCTGAGTTCTTTTGTCAGTCTTCAAAACTAACCTTTACTTGGACCAACAAATTCCCCCTTTTTGATGATGACAAACTCTGTGCTGTTCATACACTTAGGCCCTTCCAGAACTCAGCTTAACATCAACACAATGTTAGAAACATTTTTCCTTTTTATCACTTATCATCAAGGACCAGGTACATTAGGTTATTAACATCACTGTTCAAAGTCTAAACATCACTTGTTTAAAGCATAACCCTTTTCCTCCTTTTGGCATCATCGAAAAGTTGCATAAAAAATGTGATATAACCAGATTTTAAAGTTTTCTCATGGCCACTAGGGCTACTTCAAATGCAATCATGAATTAATAAGCATAGATCAAGCTAAGAATTTTAACCATCAAAGAAATATAAACAAATAGTTAGAGCAAAAGGCAGTGAATTTCATTGACGATTGATAAGATTCTACCACAAAGCATAAGAAGAAATAAAAATATTGGGTCACTGGTTGATCTACACTAGGCTAGGATTTAAGGCTTGGAAGCGGTAGGGGCTGGGTTATTTGCTTGGAGAAGTTTCAGCATGTCTTAAAGAATTCCATCATTCTTCTCCTTTTCCCTTGCAAGTTCAGTTCTGAGAACATCTCTCTCAGATTCTACTTCAACCAATCGTGTCTTCAGCCTTGCTATCTCAATATCCTTTGCCTCACTCTCCTGTACCAAGACTCTGACTTTGCTATTGATAGGTATCTTTTTAGATCAACCAGGTTTATTAAGAATGACATTGACTTCATAATCGCAAGGTACCTTTCTTGTACTAACCTCCCACTTCTTCATAGGTACCTTGAAATGTGCAAGCACAGTTGTGAGAATGAAACCATAGGGAATGACATGAGTTTTGGTGCCATTGATAACCCTATCAGTAGGTCCAAGAGGGTTTCCTGTTAAGATGGAATAGGTTCATCTATATTTTTCCCAAGTTGAACCAACCCCTCAGCAGCTTCGCTAGACCCACTTCCCCCTATTTTGCTCACACTCTCTTCTATTTCAGTAAATTCCTCTCCCCAAACAACCATTGCACCAGTTTCTTTTGTTAGACCAACAGGAGTGGGTGATAAATCAACCACTCTTGTACCCTTTCCCCTCACAGTACTCCTAGCACCCTTGCTCTCTTTTTCTTTTCCTTTTTATTTTTACCACCAACTTCTCTAGATTCTGTAGTCTCAACACCTGCTATAGATCATACCAGTACAAATCTATTCTCCAAATTTGCAGCAACTTCAGAAATTGTCTTAGGAGTAACTTTAGAATCAGAAGATACTTGTTCAGTTTCGGAAGACCTACTTTCTTCCCCCTTAGTGGCAGACTTAAATGAATCTTCAGATTTCTAGGATTCTTCTCCCATACCTGCTTTCAATTGCTTGTTTATTTTCTTGATCTGCTCTCCTTCAGCGACAATCTTACGAGTCATCATCTTTACTCTACTTTTCTTAGAGATTGGTATTGTAAAAGGTGTGGAAGTGGTTTCCTGTGGTGGTGATGAATGATTTTCAGAGGTGTTCGACATATCTGGGCTAGGGTGTGGAAGAGAAGAGAATTAGATTGTGTTTGGAAGATGAAAGAAGAATGAGAGTTTTTAAGCGCTTGAGAGAGATGAAGTAAGGAATACACTAAAGCTAATCAATATACAGGGGAATAATTGATGGGGTAGCTACAGCTTTTCAGACACTTAGAAGTTTTAATCAAACTGAAATTCAGCTTTGAAGAGACATTGGAGTGTATCCCTAGAATCTAGATACTTCCATTCGGTTGGGACTCCTTTGAATGAGACTGGTTCACTTGTAACGGATAAGTCCAAAAGGAGTTTGGTATTTGGTAGGACTCTGCTCATGATCCAAATATAGTTATTTCAAATTATGCAGAGTGTAGAAAACATACCCTGTTATCTTGATGAACCAGGTTCTTCACTAATAATTCTCTTGTGTGAGTCTAAATTTGCCAAAATAGAGAAAATATCATTAGCGATTAATGAGTCATTTTAACACATGGCACAAGAGTATACTATGGAAAGTATGAGGCTGAGCAAGATTTAATCTACTTATACAATTTAGTGACTTTCTCACCAAAATTTGTTTTTCAATTTTTTTTCATTTTTTTTCGTTTAACCTTGAACTGGTCCTTTTAGGTGATCTTAATCATCCCTAATTCCAACATGTTCCTCTCAAAGTGATCTCTACCTAAGGCTTTTGTGAAGATGTCAGCAATTTGCTTGTCAGTAGCACAAAACTCCACAGTGATCAAGCCTTTCTCATAGTTGTCCCTCAAAAAATGGTGCCTAACATCTATGTGCTTAGTTCTCTTAAGATGAACCGGGTTCTTTGTCATACTTATAGCACTAGTGTTATCACAAAAAATAGGGATGCAACCAACATCAATTCAAAAGTTCAATAATGGTTGTTTGATCCATAACAATTGAGCACAACATGAAGCAGCAACAACATACTCCGCTTCAGCAGTAGATAAGGCCATTGAATTTTGCCTTTTGGTAGCCCATGACACAAGACATGAACCAAGGAAGTGTGCCATACCTGAGGTGCTCTTCCTATCCATAAGGAAACCTGAAATCGATCACAAAGACCTACACAGCACACAATTTCAGGTCTGCTAGCAGTGAGTTATAAAAGAGAACCAATCATTTCCCATTACAACTTCTGATCAACAGATGAACCAGGTTCATCTATATCCAATTTCGTGGATGTTGCAATAGGAGTGTCAATTTCTTTGGATGTTCCTTCCTGGTTTTGTTACTGAGGAATAGGTTCATGGACAGGTTCCTTCGAGGTTTGAGGATCAGTTCCTCTCTAGTCAGTTCCCCCTGTCATGTTGCCCTGGGTGGAAGGACCTGTTCCATCACTGGTTCCTTCCTGTGATGCATCTTCAGGCTGGACTGTGGTTTCACCATTTTAATTTCTTATCACCCCAATCTCTTCATTATCTTGTTCCTGCCTCTCAGAAAGAATGTTAGTGTTGACACCCAATTTTTCCCTATATATTTTTTCAATATGCAAAATACTTTCAAAATAGCGTATATACACATATATAAGTATATTCAAGTGTTTTATGATTTTTTCATAATTTTCAAAGAGTTAAATTGATTTATTTTCCCCTTTTATTATCTATAAAATCTCAATAATTACTTCCAAGATTATCATTTTGGTAATTCATCTATTGTATTCTCATATTTTGTGCTAAAATGTAGCCAAGGTAATTTTTGCACATTTTTACAAATTTATTTAGTATTTTTTAAGCTAAATTGCATATAATTGCAATATTAGCCTCTTTTAAGATTTAATTGCATTTATGTTCACAAAATTAGGTCTGGTATTTTTAATAATTAATTATGTATTATAAATCATTTTAGTACCTTTAATTTATTTAAAAAAATTATTTTATTATTTTTTTATAAATCAAATAGGAAAAATTGGCTATTTAAATGTTAGCCCCATTTTATTTCGATTGTAGCCTAAATTGGACCCTAATCTAAACCCAATTACCCTGGCCCAAATCCTATCAAAACCCCGACCCAATTCCCATTCAAACCGACCCACAACCCATTTAAATGACCCACCCGGGCTCCCACCTAATCCCAGCCGTTGATCGTTTAGATCAACGACTCCCATTACTCCCTTCCTTTTTTAACCCGAACTAACCCCTAAACCTAATCATTTCTTACCTACAGCCACCCTTGAATCCCCTTCTCTCTCAATTCTCTCTGAGACTCCATCAAACCCTAGCCGCCGCCACCCTAATCCGCCCTAACCTATGGCCTTCCAAGGTCATCGGAGACTTATGACCGGCCTTCCATGGCTCCTTTGTGTTTGTTCTCATGATTTCCAGGCCAGACCACGAAGGACTCTGGTCCAGCCTTTGTTCGATTTTAGTTCATGGCTGTTCACCGGTCATCTGTGGCATTTCTCCGGCCAGCTATGGCTATTCGAGTCAGACCTTTGACTCTTCTACTTAGATCAATAGCTTTCATGGCCTTTCTCATCGTTTGGGGTCCCTCTGACACCCTAAGCTCTAAGGTTCTCTCGATTTCTTTTAGATCTGCTTCATGTCTATGTTTGCTTTGAATTTCTAAATGTTTTCTCGAAGTTTCTTTTAAGACTCTTCTTCCAAAACCTTTTATCTTTTAGAGTTTTCTTGTTAAGTTATTTCGAAACTTTCTCTGATTTTTGACCTGTCCTGCTATGTTTACTCGTATTATTCCCCTCTCTGAGTTTGGATGATAAAAACCCTAATGTCTTCTGAGTTTTCTTAGTCCATTTGTATTTATTTGTTTGATTTATTTGTTTATTATCTCTAGGCTCGATTGGTTTCAAAACCCTAATTTCTTTGGGGTCTATTCGAGTTTCTGAAAATGCTTGTGACGTTCATCTGTTTGAAGTTGCTCGACTTGATGTGAAATTCTTTTGTTTCAGCATCTATTTCTTTATGTGATTCTGGTTTCTTGCTACTCGACTATACTTTTTCAGAAGGGCTTTTCACTTGACCCTTTGCATGTTCTAATACTCTCTCTTTTCTCTATTACTAAGTCAATGAAGTGGACCTGTGTGACTATCATGTTTCGAAGGTTTGCTAACTTTGTGTTGTTATTGCATGCTGCTTCTCTTTGCCATAGTTTGGCCTCGCATGTCTAATGTTTGTGCACTCTATTTATATGATGAATTTCCTTCTTGACTGATCTTCCATCTCGGACTAATTTCAAACTTTCCTTTTGTGAAATTCTGATTTCACTCGTCTAATTGATTCCTTTCCTTGTCTTGCCATACTAAATCCCTTCCCAAAATTAGTATATTCCTGTACTTAGACTTGATTACTTACTCAATTGTTTTACTGCCTCTTTTATGGCAACTGCCAGTTTACCTAGAAATTGATTTCTTTTCTTATTATGAGCCTGTTAGTATCCGTTAAGCACTGATTCCTTAATTAAAGGGAATCACTTGTGTTGATTGATTCTGATTGTGATTATTTCCATGTTTGTGCCAAAGCTTTACTTATTATCTTATTCCTCACCTGTTTTCAAAACTATACATACCCCACCTTATTTTCTTTCGAAGACACGAACACTTTTAGTTCTGAACACACACTTACACTAAAAAAAAAACTCTCTCTTGCTTGCTGCTACTTGTGCTACTGTCTGTTTAGCCGGCTGAAAGCCAAGGCTAAACTTTGGAGTCCTGTTTACTTTCTTTACTGCACTTTGCTTCTTTGACTGGTATGTTCTGATTAATTTTCAGCATCAACAACAACATGTTTCTTTACTATTTCTTTCATTCCTGTTTGCCTTTTGTTTGTATCTAAATAAGTTCCATCATTGAGCATGCTGTATTCTGCCTTTTCTGTTCTGAATTAATGGTTTTGTTATTTACTTATCATGGCTTGCGAACGTTAAATTCCCACCCCCAATGTGTTTGGTATCTGTGGTTGGTTTGGGGCATGACAGCATTGAACATTGCTGTCCATGACCTAAACTTGATCCCCCTGGGATCATAACCCCCCATGTTTTCTCTAATTGTTATATGTTCTGGTTGGCTTATAGGCATGCCAGCATCTTCTATTGCTGTACATGCCTAAAGCAGACCTTCGCCTAAGTACATAGGCTCTTTGAATCCTCAACCCCTGACCCCTCTTTGTATGAAGTTATCAACTCTGTATTTTGTTTTCACCCTTTACCCCTTTCCTTTGCCCCCTCAGTTTTAAACTCTATCCCAGCACTTCAACTATCTTCTTAGAACTTAAGGTCTGCCCCCCCTTATGTGAGCCTTGCCTTGGGACCCATGAGCTCCCTCTGAACTTGGACACACAAGGGCTGGTATTTCCACACTGCACTCATCTCTATTTGATTAATGCAACTTGGGTGTGAGCACTGCCCGGGGTCCTTTTGAGACCCTTAGGGAACTTTGACACACTCAAGTCTGAGAAAGGCTGTGAAGCAATGGCATCTTAAGGCAGTTTACTCCATAGCTTACAGAGGAGCCAAGAATCAGGCTTCCTCTGCTTATGTCTTTTATGTATTGTTTTTGATGTAATTTCAGTATTTCCGGTTTGTAATAATTTTTAATAAACAATGGGGATGGCTAGTGAAAAAGGGTGGATAATTATGCATGTCAAGGGTAGAAAATATGTCTATAGGACTACTTTTACTTCTGCATATCCATTGCATTTAGATATCATGTCTATAGGACTTGCGATTCTGCATGTGTAATTCTGCCATTTAGAAATCATGTCTATAGGACTTGCGATTCTGCATGTTTAATTTTGCAATTTAGAAATCATGTCTATAGGACTTTAGTTTCTGCATGTTTAATTCTGCACAATAGAAGTCATGTCTATATGATCTGTTGTTATGTTTACTTCTGCATTTTAGATATCATGCTATTAGGATCTAAATGGCTAAAATTCGATATCATTAAAATCAGTACCCCTTCGTAGAAATTATGCCTATAGGGATCCCCAAAGCAAGTTAACAAAAAATCTGGTTCGTTTCTATTCACACTCAATGGTAGATATCATGTCCATAAGGTTTAAAATCAGCAACAGTAGATACCATCGCCTGAGGAAATTGAAACTAGTCCAATTTTGAAATCAGTCTATTCTGAACCGGTGCTTAAGTAACTTAATCTCTCCTTGTTAACACAATTTAGCAAGCATGCCTATAGGTTTTCAAACCATTCGTTTTAAGCTGTGACCACGCTCAAAACCAGTGATAAATGCATATCCCTAAGAGTTCCACTAAACACTTAGGAAAGCCTTAGGCAGTAATAATAAATAAAATTGAAGTCGCCTCCGTTATTTGTTGAAGTGTTACAACCAGCAGGCAGGCCTGATTCGTGTTTCCTAACTGAGCCATGTAATAGACCAGGCTTGCTGTAACAACAATGATCTCTTCCCTCAAGTATTTTTTAGAATCAGACCTTACTTGTTTCTTTAAGTCATGCTATTGGATTATTTTGTTTGAGGAGGTATACTTGAGCCTTGTGTGTTTATGAGCTTCCCCTTAAATGTGCAGTCTTTTATATGTTTTGCATGTCGCCTTAGATTTTTTTACCTTTGAAACCTCAAGTCAGCCTAATATCCCTCCCTTTTAGGATTAGTAGTCCTAAGTGCCTCCGGGACTGATATGAATGGGACGGGTAATAGCATGCAATAGCGATCGAGACCAATCCGCATTTTAATACCTTAACGGGTGGAAAGGGTAGATATGGATATGATGACCGGTGAGCTAATACCATGTGTAGCTCCTCTTTTGAGGAGTGATTACTGGGTATTGCATTGATGTGATCCATATTGTGAATAAATCTAGGACCCCCTTTCCCTTTCCTTCTTTGTCTCAAAAAGTTATTTTGACTTCTTTTCAAAAATCACCCTTTTTAATAACTGCTCTTTTATACTTTGTTTACTTCCAAGCATTTGTGTATTAAATCCCCTCTTACTTGAGCCTTATCTGCTTACATGTTATTGCAGAAATTCACAAAAACTATCTGGCCGGGAACCACACTAGTGGATCCTGAGGGGTGCCTAATACCTTCCCCTTAGGATAATTTCAAGCCCTTACCCTATCTCTAGTTAACAAAAACATAGTTTTAGTTGAATCTTGTAAGGTGTCCTAATGCACCATAAATCATTAGGTGGCTACTCTTCAATAATGCAAAACCCAGTTCCCAAAAGGAACGAGTTGCCCCATACCCAAAAATATCATAAACCCGATTCTCCCGCCGCGAGGAGGGAAAAAAAGGGGCGCAACAGCATGGCGACTCCACTGGGGATGATCTAGGCTTTTACCATTTCAGACTGTTATTGTGAATTTATATCTCTTTATGTGCAATTACTTGTTTAATTCCTTTAAGCATTCAATTCCCTTTTCAATTGCAAAACTGACTTGTCCTTTTTTTTCCTTTACTACTGCATTAAATTATGAAACTGTTGTATTTACTGCTTTCTTAACGTGCAAATACGTGACAACATGCTTTTAATTGTTGCATAATCATGCTCAACATCATATTTCACTCGTGCCAAACAATCACATAGCAATGCTTATAATGAGTGGTTGCGCTCTTCCTATATTATTACTCCCTAAATCCGGAAAAGGCATATTTGCGGTAAAACTAGTCGATCAACGGTGTAGTCGACGGTTCCGTGCCTTTTCCCCTTTGAGTTGTCCGCTCAAGGGTACCAGTCTAAAACCCCATAGAAACCTTGCTCCGTTTAAACTGTGCATGCATTATGGTCAAACCTAGTTGGATCAGTTATGTTGTCCACACAATGATCCTCTAAGATAGCCTTGTCCAAAGTCCACTGGGTTTCACTAAACCCAAACGGATATCATCACGTTCTGTGCATTTATTTGGAGAACTAAATGCTTAATGCTAATTGTTGATATCGAATAGTCGAGTCTGGTGGCGGTAGGGTCTAACCCTTCTGTTTTGCAGATAATGAGGCACGAAATCCCCAGAGTTGGCATGGTTACCAACATCCACCCAAGACTGCTAAGCTGGTGGAAAGATCTTCACTTTAGTTATCAGACTCTCGTCCGAAAATATCTAGGAAATCTACCTTCCCTCCTAGAAATTCAACCCAACAACAAGATCATAGAAGCTGCCACATTGTTTTGGGACTGTGAAAGGGCTGTATTCCGCTTTGGGGACATTGAGATGACACCCTTGCTAGAGGAAATATGAGGATTGGCTGGTATAGTGTGGGAAACTCCGGGTTTGTTGATGCCTGAGAACCGCAAGGGCAGGGGCTTCCTCAAAATGATTGGTCTGAAGAAGAATCCAGAACTGACATGCCTAAAAGAATCCTATATCCCTTTTGACTATTTGTATGAGATGTACGGTCACAGCAAATCCTACCGTACCTATCCTGATGAGTTTGCCATCACATCATTAGGGCATATTCACCGAAAGGTCTTTGTATTCATGTTATGTTTCCTGGGGTTGATTATGTTTCCAATGAAGAAAGCAAGAATCCACACCAGACTGGCCATGGTCACTAAGACCTTAATGGAAGGAATTGGCGGTCAAACATTCAGCATTGTGCCCATGATAATTGCGGAAATATACCAAGCCCTAGAGAAGTGTCAACAGGAAGCCAGCCACTTCGAAGGCTACAATTTGCTACTTCAACTTTGGCTTATGGAGCATCTCCAAAAGGGTGACTACGGACAAGCGATTCAGCGAAGGGACTGGGACGATCACATCGCTTTCCATCACCCAAAGCGAATGAATTATATCCCCGATATGTTTGCTCAGCCGGAAGATGCTAAAGGATGGGTGGAACTGTTCGATAATTTGATTGAGGAGCAAGTACAATGGATGTTCGAGTGGTTTCCGACCGAGGAATTCATCGCCCGATCCAGAGACGCACCTTTCCTGATATTGATCGGTCTGAGAGGAACATACCCTTATGTCCCTCTCCGGGTGTGAGGCAAGCTGGTAGGAAGCAGGTTGTGCCCAGGGTCTACAAGATGAGTCACTTACGGGCTGACTTCTAGGATGATGATAGCCCTTACAAGTGCCAAGCTCAGCATATATGGCACTGCAAGATCGTCATGGGGAGGGATACCATCGAGCCAGATAGATACCATGCTGGTTGTGCTCCCTACTATTCAGGCTGGTTGGAGGATAATCATGATGGTCTGGGCCAGCCTGGATTTGTTCGAGGTCACAGGATCATAGATGAAAAGGCCGAGGCACAGGTCAAATATAACCAACTGCGCAAGAGGATCCGGGAGTGCGAAAGCGAGCACCATGAGATACAAGAAGCCAATCAGAAGTTAATTGAGGAGTGGAAGGACATGGCTGTCAGTGCCAACAAGCGACTGGGATACTTGGAGCAAGGCATAGTGGAGTTGGAAAGAAAGTTTCTCAAAAAGGTCGAAGACTGTCAGAATGCTGAAGGAAACGAAGGCGGACATCCAGCCAGGGCTTACCTATTGCTGGGACTTCGCGAGCTGGGGAAGCTTTTCGACGGAGCCAAGGATGCCGAATCTGGGGAAGGTCCTTCAGGGACCAAGTAGATAGGAGTTTATCCTTTCGCTTTATAAAATGTAATAAGGCCAATGGCCATTAGTGACTTTTATTTTCTTGTTGTTTAGTGTCAATTTGGGATTCGTCTTGTTTTCTATCAATAAAATGAGGCATTTAGCTTTCTGAGCTCTACGAATTAATTTGTCGCTAGGCCTACCTTGGGCACAAAGAGGTCCCCAAATTAGGACGCGATTTACATTCCCGCTATGTGTTTAAATACTGTAATATTTTTTTTTATATATAAACCCAACTAACTTGGTTACCTTTTGTTTTATTTTTGCCTTGTTATTCCCCTCCCCAAAGGTTAGTTCGAGTACTCTGGCAACATCATCCTATTCAACAAGATCCAAGGGCCCTCCACCCACTCCTCCTCTAAGTCCTGTTAAGAACAAGAACAAGGGCAAAATGGAAGATTTGAACAGCGTTAGAAGGGAGAATTCAACTGAATGGGTAGAAGTCACTAATGGTCATGGTACTCAGGTTCCTAAGGAAAACATATCCCAGCTTGAACAGAAATTGCTAAAGTTCCGGGAAGAGCTCGACCAGGTTCGGAATCTGGCAAGTTTGTCATTCTCGCTCAGCACCCCAGATATTACCTTTCCCAATACTCAAAACCCTACACCACCTCAAAACATCCCGAAGCAACAAAATAATCCCACTCCTCACAATGTTCTACCAAAGACCCAATGCAACACTTGCCATACCACAAACAACACCCCGCTGCTCCTCCCAGAACTCAAAAACTCCATAAATGACCATTTCCACAACCACCATAACACTCCTATCTACGTGGAGACCATGCCACTCTCCACCCAACCCATCTCAAGCACACCCAAGTCTGATGATAAAGATTTGCTCATCAGGAACCTGGCCGAAGAACATAGGAAATTGACTAGCCGGATTCAGGGCGTTGAAGGAAACAAGGGAATTGAAGGGCTGAATTATGAAGTTCTCTACATACAGCCCGATGTCGAACTGCCTGAGGGGTAAAATCCTCCGAAATTCGAAATGTTTGACGGTACAGGCGATCCAAAGGTCCATTTGAGGACGTATTATGACAAGCTGGTTGGGGTAGGGAAAGACGAGAGAATCCGTATGAAGCTGTTCATTAGGAGCCGAAAAGGAGATGCGCTGTCTTGGTACATCAGCCAAGATCAAAAGAAATGGTCAAGCTGGGTAGGCATGGCGTCTGATTTCATGGACAAGTTCAGGTTTAACACAGAGAATGCGCCGGATGTGTTCTATATTCAGAATCTAAAGAAGAAGCCTACAGAAACATTTCGCGAGTATGCTACTCGCTGGAGGTCCGAAGCTGCTAAGGTCAGACCTGCCTTAGAAGAGGAACAGATGAACAAATTCTTTGTCCGGGCCCAAGACCCGCAATACTATGAACGACTAATGATGATCGAAAGCCACAAATTTTCTGACATTATCAAACTGGGGGAACGAATTGAAGAAGGCATTAAGAGCGGTATGGTCACAAACTTCGAGGCCTTACAAGCTACAAATAAGGCCTTGCAGTCCGGTGGTGTGTCCAAAAAGAGGGACGTAGGAGCCGTGATGGTTGCACAAAGAACCAAATCTCATATCAAGTACCAAACCTACCCGACACCTCCACTCACATATCAGCCCACTCCGAACTACCAAGCACCCTCACCACCCGCCTATCAACCATCTCCGCCTCCCATATATCAGCCTACTTCGCCCAGTTATTCCCAACCTGCACATGTCTACCAAACTTACAATACTCAACCATCCCACTATCAGTCACCTCCTACCCATCAAAACTTCCCTAGACCCCGACCAAATTTTGACCGCAGGCCTCCCAAACAATATACAACCATTGCTGAACCCATCGACCAACTATATGAAAGACTCAAAGCCGCCGGTTATGTCACCCCCATCCATGCTACAACCCCTGAGAACCCTTCTTAGTGGGTTAACCCAAACAAATCCTGTGCATACCACTCCGGCATCAAAAGACACACCATCGACGAATGTCGTTCCTTGAAAGACAAGATCCAGTCTCTGATCGATAATAAGGTTATTGTGGCAAAGGAACCTGCCCCAAATGTCCGCAACAACCCTCTGCCGGACCATAAGGGCGGGAGTATTCACATGATTGAAGTAGAGGATGATTGGGATCCCGAGGGATCCATCAGGTTGATCACGGAGGGCGATGATCTAAAGAAACCAGCAGTTACCCTCAACCCCATCATGGTCCAGATCCAACCATCTGAGGTCACTGAGGTAGATGTGTCTATCCCTCTTGAGTTCGAAGCAGCGCCATCAGCAAAAGCACCAGCACCATTTGAAGTTGTAGTTTTGCCACCCAAAGAACATGTCCCATTCGAAGTAAAAGTGTCCGCACCAATCCCTGTGGTGATGTCCGTCATGCCGTCCTTCCACACAAAAGCTATACCCTGGGACTACACAGCCGAGGCTAGGGGGAAAGGCAAGGTCAGGTTCAAAGAGACTGTTGCAGCACAGGGAATGACAAGAACGGGGAGAGTCTATACCCTTGAGTACCTAGTTGAGTCCAACAAGCAGGCCTCCAACCGGCCACCCATCATTGAGATAGGTCCGGACGACCTTTGGAGGAAAATACAGGCCAAAGAGTACTCGATCATCGACCAGCTGAATAAAACATCAGCGCAGATATCCATCCTTTCACTACTGCAGAATTCCAAGGCACACAAAAATGCTCTGCTAAAGGTGCTAAGTGAAGCCTACGTGCCAAGCAACATCACTGGCGGGGAAATGGCCAATATGGTGGGACATGTATTAGAGAGCCACAAAATCACCTTCTATGAGGACGAGCTGCCACCTGAAGGGCTGGGTCACAACAGAGCCCTGCATATCACCGTGCAATAGGAGGACTATTTCATCACCAGGATCCTGGTCGACAGGGGTTCCAACCTTAATATCTGTCCTCAGGTAACGTTCAAGAAGTTGGGCAAAGGGCTGCACGAGATAAAAGAAGGAGCAATCAACGTAAAAGCTTTTGATGGGTCTCAGAAGTCCACCATCGGTGAGATTAGCTTGTGTCTGCAGATGGGACCAACCTGGTTCGATGTTGATTTTCAAGTAATAGATGTGCCCGCATCCTATAACTTGCTGCTGGGGCGGCCATGGATTCACGCTGCTGGGGCCGTAGCATCAACCCTTCACCAGGTGGTAAAATTCGAATGGAATCACCAGGAGGTGATCATTCACGGCGACGGTAGCAACCCCATATACAGTCGTCAAACCATTCCAGCAATCGGAGGGAGAAGAAAGCTAGGCGGAGAGACCTACCACCACATCGAGCGGGTCAATGCTGTCGAAAAAGACAAGTGGCGGGATAACAAGATCGAAAGTATACTGAATTGGAGTGGGTACGAGCCTGGCAAAGGACTCGGCAAAAACCTCCAAGGAATAGCTAAACCCATAACACTCAAGAAGCATGGCACCACTTTCGGCTTGGGATACGAATACACTTGGGAAGAGTTCAACAACTGGTCGCCACCATGGCGTGGTCCTTACTATCCACTGGAGCAGCCGATACCGCACTTAGAACAGACTTTCCAACAGGCTGACGTCGTTTATGGGACGAACGAAGAAGAGGCGCTCGCAGCAGTGAAAAACTTGTTTTAGAAGACAATGATACGGATTGCTGTGTTATCATTGAGGAGGAGGGGGAGGAAGGCCCTTCCATACGGGCCGTAATTAGAGGAGCATGCCTCAATAACTGGACTATCAGAACAACCAGAGCCCGGCGAGCCTCGGGGTAGCAAGGCTAAAACAAGCATCATGCAATTTTTTTTATTTACTAGATGATTTTCTTTTCGCATTTTTATTCCCGCAATAAGATCTTCAATGTTCAAAACAATTACTCCCTCCATTTCATATTAAATGAGGTACTTTCCTTTTTAGTCTGTTCCAAAATAAATGACACATTTCTAAATTTGGAAATAATTCAACTTTAAACTCTTTATTTTACCCTTTTGGCCCTTAATGAGAAGCTTTTATAGCCACACAAATGGCATGGCCCCACAAATCTTTTACCCCTTAAGCTTTTAAGACCACAACTTTCAAAAGTCTTCTTATTTTTTCTTAAACTCCGTGCCGAGTCAAACTGCCTCAAACAATATGAAACGGAGGGAGTATGAAATTTATCAAAAACATTCCGACTTTTCTTATGAATCAACACTTATTATTATTTTTCTCTTATTACTTTATTTATACAGCATTACTATTACTTATCTTGATGAACCCATGACTGTGACATGCAATGAGGCAACGTAACAAACAGAAATTGATTCAGAGGAAGATGACATATCAGAGGAAATTGTCAAAGAAGTAGAGAACTTTGAGAACAGACCTAAGTCCAACCAGGACGAGACAGAAATTGTTAACCTGGGAGATGCAGAAAGTGTCAAGGAAACACGAATCAGCGTTCACTTATCGCCATCAGAAAAGAAGGAATACACAAAGTTTCTAAGGGAATATGAGGATATATTCGCCTGGTCATATGACGACATGACTGGTCTAAGTACGTCTATTGTGGCTCACAAATTGCCAACTGATCCGAGATGTCCGCCGGTAAAGCAGAAGCTCAGAAAGTTCAAGCCGGATATGAGTTTAAAAATCAAGGAAGAAGTCACTAAGCAAGTCAAAGCTAAGGTTCTTAGGGTAGTGGAATACCCGACATGGTTAGCCAACATCGTTCCAGTACCAAAGAAGGACGGGAAGGTCAGAGTCTGTGTCGACTACCGGATCTCAACCGGGCCAGTCCAAAAGACGACTTCCCTTTGCCAAATATACACATCTTGATTGACAATTGCGCCAAGCATGAGTTGCAATCATTTGTAGGTTGTTTCGCCGGTTACCATCACATTTGGATGGATGAAGAAGATGCAGAGAATACGGCTTTCATTACGCCGTGGGGAATGTATTGTTACAAGATGATGCCATTCGGCCTAAAGAATGCAGGGGCCACCTAAATGAGGGCCATGACTACCATTTTCCATGACATGATACACAAGGAGATAAAGGAATATGTGGATGACGTTATCATCAAATCCAAGAAGGCCGCTGACCACATAAAAGATCTGAGGAAGTTTTTCAACAGATTGCGGAGGTACAACCTGAAACAAAATCCCGCAAAGTGTGCATTTGGGGTTCCTGCTGGGAAGTTGCTTGGGTTTATCGTGAGCCGCCGAGGAATAGAACTGGATCCATCAAAAGTCAAAGCCATTCAAGAACTACCACCACCAAAGAACAAGAAGGACGTGATGAGTTTCTTGGGAAGACTCAACTACATCAGCCGGTTCATAGCACAGTCCACAGTCATCTGTGAGCCAATTTTCAAGATGTTGAAGAAGGACGCCGCTACCAAGTGGACCGACAACTGTCAAAAGGCCTTCGACAGAATCAAGGAGTACCTGTCAACACCACCAGTCTTGGTCCCGCCTGAGCCAGGTAGACCCTTATTACTCTACCTTGCAGTGTTGGATGGAGCTTTCGGTTGCGTTCTGGGACAACATGATGAAACAGGAAGAAAGGAACAGGCCATCTATTATCTCAGCAAGAAGTTCACTCCGTATGAGGCCCGGTATTCTCTTTTGGAGCGCACCTGTTGTGCTTTGACTTGGGTCGCTCAGAAGCTAAGGCATTACTTCTTTGCCTATACTACATATCTCATATCAAGGATGGATCCTTTAAAGTACATCTTTCAGAAGCCCATGCCCATTGGCAAGCTAGCCAAGTGGCAAATCCTGTTGAGCGAGTTCGACATTATCTACGTAACTCAGAAAGCGGTCAAGGGACAGGCCCTGGCAGATCATCTCGCTGAGAATCCCATGGATGGAGAATACGAACCTCTAAAAATGTATTTTCCTGATGAAGAAGTATCATTCGTAGGAGAAGATATTCCAGAGTCCTATGATGGTTGGAGACTGTTTTTCGATGGAGCAGCAAACTTCAAAGGAGTTGGCATAGGAGCAGTCTTGGTATCAAAAATCGGCCAGCATTATCCAGTGTCCGCCAAGCTCAGGTTTCCCTGCACCAACAATATGGCCGAATACGAAGCTTGCATCTTAGGGCTCAAAATGGCCATTGACATGAACATCCAAGAACTGTTAGTAATCGGAGATTCAAACTTACTTATACATCAGGTACGAGAAGAATTGGCAACCAAGAACTCCAAGATACTCCCGTATCTGCATCATGTATAGGAATTGAGAAAGAGGTTCACAAAGACTGAATTCCGACATGTTCCCAGAATCCAGAATGAATTTGCTGATGCATTGGCTACCCTGTCATCCATGATCCAATAAGAATTTCATTGATCCCATACCGGTGAAAATTCATAATCAGCCAGCTTACTGTGACCATGTTGAATAGGAAGCAGACGGAAAACCCTGGTTCCATGATATCAAGGAATATTTGGCGAAAGGAGAGTACCCGGAGCTTGCCAATCATACCCAGAAGCGCACACTTTGGAGGTTGGCTAACAATTTCTTTCACAACGGAGGAATCCTGTATAGGAGGACTCTTGATTTGGGATTATTAAGGTGTGTCGACGCAAAAGAAGCGTCCAAGCTGCTAGAGGAAATTCATGCTGGGACCTGCGGTCCACATATGAATGTTTTTGTTTTAGCAAAGAAGATACTCCGGGCTGGTTACTTTTGGATAACTATGGAGACAGATTGCATCCAGTACGTCTGGAAATGCCATCGTTGTCAGATTCCTACTGACATGATAAAACTGCCGCCAAATGAGCTTAATACAACAAGCTCACCCTGGCCATTCGCCGCCTGGGGAATGGATGTTATTGGTCCAATTGAGCCCGCTGCTTCAAACGAACACAGGTTTATCCTAGTAGCCATCGATATTTTTCTCGGTTGTGAGACACATTAAATTGGAATCTAAGTCCCCAAAGAAAACGCAAATCAAATCAAGAAAACAAAAAAACGACATACTAAGCAAAAGCGCGTAGACGAAGGGAGAGGGGCTGAAAGCCACTTGACTGTAAGGAGAGGGGCTTTTTCGAAAGGCTAGAAACTTATACGTATATAGATATAGTGAGTGTGCGTGCGGGGTGTAGGTATACCACTTACGAGAAAGAACCCCAAGTCAGTAAAGTAGTTAACCAAACACAAGTAAGTATTTCACCAAGTGGGTCGAAGCAGCATCTTACAGAGCAGTAACTAAGAAAGTCATGGCAGACTTCGTCCGCAACCGTATTGTTTGTCGATTCGGTATCCCAGAGTCGATCATCACATATAATGGCTCTAATCTCAACAGTGACCTATGTGCGAAACCTTCAGAATTAGCCACAAGAATTCCACAGCCTACAGGCCTCAAATGAATGGAGCTGTGACAGCTGCCAACAAGAATATCAAGAAGATATTGAGGAAAATGATAGAAAAGCACAAACAATGGCACGAGAAGTTATCGTTTGCTCTATTGGGGTATCGCACCACAGTACGCACATCGACCGGGGCAACCCCCTATATGCTGGTTTATGGTACAGAAGCTGCCATTCCCGCCGAAGTAGAAATTCCTTCCTTAAGGATCATACAGGAAGCTGAGCTCGATGATGCAGAATGGGTGAAAAGCCGTTATGAGCAACTAGCTCTTATAGACGGAAAGAGGATGAACGCAGTTTGCCATGGTCAACTCTATCAGAACAGAATGTCCAGAGCCTTCAACAAAAGGGTCAAGCCAAGACAGTTCACACCGGGACAGCTGGTGTTAAAGAAAATTTTTCCGCATCAAGATGAAGCCAAAGGGAAGTTCTCTCCCAACTGGCAAGGTCCGTACATGGTCCACCGGGTTCTGACAGGAGGAGCCCTCATACTCGCAGAAATGGACGGAGAAGTTTGGCCAAAGCCGATTAATTCAGATGCAGTCAAGCGTTACTATGTGTAATCTTTATGTTTTCCCTGCACGATGTAATTGAACTACGCCTGACCTGATTCCCGTTTAAGAGGGGATACGTAGGCAGCCCTATGGGTTCGGTCACAATTAAATAAATTTTCATTTTTCCTCGAAATTAGAAACTGGGGCAGAATTTTGAGGAGGACCCTCAAAATTCCGAAGCAATTTCAGCCGAATCATCGCAAGCAACAGTCAGAAGCACCAATCCATCAAACTGGGGCAGAATTTTGAGGAGGACCCTTAAAATTCCGTAGCAAGAGAGGTTGCAATGTCCCAAACCACGTCACAGTCGTCGGTTCATCTAAAAACTATTTTTATTATACATTTATGTTATACTTTTACAAAATCATGCATGTTTATTATCAAAACTGCTTTGTTTAGCAACGCTACCCCAATGATACAGACGGTATCGCAAAACCAGCGGGGGATACGAACCAGCGGGGGATACGAACTAACCTTCCCCTTTACAAAACTCACGATTTTCCTTTGGATGCAGGCAATAGGATTATGAAATCATACTGTACACTCACAAGGAAGATCTTGTTCAAGAACACGATTCTCCGAACCATTGCACCAACCAATATTCGCTATCAGCACGCACCCGTAATATTCCGTATGTCGCAACGCTCCCAGTAATCACCATGCCGCAATCTGCTATCAGCTAAGAAAACTCTACTGTCATTTGCTATTTTATCTCTTGCATAAGGCTACCATTCTGCCTTCTGAGACTAAACGCTGTCTCCATCTGCATTTCTGCATTGCATAAGGCTACCATTCTGCCTTTCGAGACTAAACGTTGTCTCCATCTGCATTCCTGCACTGCATAAGGCTACCATTCTGCCTTCCGAGACTAAACACTGTCTCCATCTGCATTTCTGCATTGCATAAGGTTACCATTCTGCCTTCCGAGACTAAACGTTGTCTCCATCTGCATTGCTGCATTGCATAAGGCTACCATTCTGCCTTCCGAGACTAAACGCTGTCTCCATCTGCATTTCTGCATCTGCATGGCTGAAAGATCGCCTCATACTACATCTGCATGGCTGAAATATCGCCTTATACTGTATCTGCATGAAAGATCGCCTCATACTGCATCTACATGGATGAAAGATCGCCTTATACTGTATCTGTATGGCTGAAAGATCGCCTCATACTGCATCTACATGGGCTGAAAGATCGCCTCATACTACATCTGCATGGCTGAAAGATCGCCTCATACTACATCTGCATGGCTGAAAGATCGCCTCATACTGCATTTCATGTGCTGAAAGATCGCCTCATACTTCATTTCATGGGCTGAAAGATCGCCTCATACCACATTTCATGGGCTGAAAGATCGCCTCATACTGCATCTACACGGCTGAAAGATCGCCTCATACTGCATTTCTTCATGGGCTGAATGATCACCACATACTGCATCCTTCATGGGGTGAAATATCGCCAACTCATCCAAAGGCGTCATCGTTCGGAGGCACCATCCTCATAGCCCGAGAACACCATGCCATGGCCTGAGGATCCCTTTCAATCTTTTGCATATCATTATTCAAAGACATCATGGTTCGGAGGCATCATTTTCATAGCCCGAGAGCATCATTTCATAGCCTACGGATCCTTTATTACACGCTTCATGGCCCAGGACGTCATGGTCTAAGGACGTCATCCTAACCGTCCGAAGACAGCATTCATGGTCCAACAGGGAACTTGCATCATGTCTAATTTTATGCATAATATATGCTTGTATTGTTTCTAATTGCAGGTAAAACCGGCAAGCAATGGCCGTCCCGGCAGGAGCTCGCTCCAGTTCCCGCAGCCATATCAAACCTAACCATTCCCGTAAACCGTCCACTCACACTCGACCAGCCTAAACTATTGCGTCCGTTCTTGGAAAATACCCATCGGCATACTCCGCTGACGGACCCTGAACTACATCTGGCCTGATTCCTGTAAAACCAGGGATATGTAGGTAGCTCAGAAGCCAGGGTGCGGCCTGAACCTCTCCCAAACCGTTTCGCTCGGTCAAAATTGGCCATCATATCTTTACCCGAAAACTCTTTCATCATTCCCGGGTAAAGAGGGGCAGCTGTTGACACCCAATTTTTCCCTATATATTTTCAATATGAGAAAATAGCTTTAAAATGGTATATATATGCATATATGCGTATATCGAAGTACATCATTACTTTTCCTTAATTTTTAAAAAAAAAAATTTTATCTATTTATTCTCCTATTTTATCCATAAAATTCAGTAATTGTTTCCAAAATTATTATTTTTTTGGTGATTCACTTATTGTACTTTTATATCTATGCTAAAATATAGCCAAGGGAATTTTTGCATATTTTTACAAATTTATTTAGTATTTTTAAAGCTAAATTGCATATAATTGCAATATTAGCCTCTTTTAAGATTTAACTGCATTAATGTTCATAAAATTAAGTCCGGTATTTTAAATAATTAATTATGTGTCATAAATCATTTTAGTACCATTAATTTATTTCCAGAAACTATTTTATTATTTTTTATAA
>NW_017676275.1:0-3125 GCF_001879085.1 Nicotiana attenuata | reverse complement strand
CAAACCATCCCACTGGAGACCGACATCGCCTACCATACAACGCCTCATAAGGAGCCATCTGAATGCTGGACTGGTAGCTGTTGTGTAGGCAAACTCCGCTAAAGGCAAGCACTGATCCCACGAACCTCCAAATCCATAACACAAGCTCGGAGCATATCCTCCAATATCTGAATAGTCCGCTCGGACAGGCCGTCCGTCTGAGGATGGAACGCTGTGCTCAACTGAACCTGGGTGCCCAACTCTGCTGAACTGCTCTCCAGAAGTGCGAGGTAAACTGCGTACCCCGGTCCGAAATGATAGATACCGGCACCCCATGAAGGCGAACAATCTCTCGGATGTAGATCTCAGCTAACCTCTCCGATGAATAAGTGGCTGCAACAGGAATAAAATGCGCTGACTTGGTCAGCCTATCAACAATGACCCAAATAGCATCAAACTTCTTCCGAGTCATCGGAAGTCCAGTAACAAAATCCATGGTAATCCTCTCCCACTTCCACTCGGGAAGCTCAATCCTCTGGAACAAACCACCAGGCCTCTGATGCTCATACTTGACCTGCTGACAGTTCAAGCATCGAGCCACATATGCAACGATATCTTTCTTCATCCTACGCCACCAGTAAAGCTGCCGCAAGTCCTGATATATCTTAGCGGCGCCCGGGTGAATAGAATACCGAGAACTATGGGCCTCCGCTAAGATCAACTCTCGAATCCCCTCGACATTGGGCACACAAACTCGCCCCTGCAATCTCAAAACATCATCATCATCTAAGGTCACCTTCGTGGCACCTCCACGCTGCACCGTGTCTCTCAGGACACATAAATGGGGATCATCAAACTGCCGATCACGGATACGCTCCAATAATGAAGAACGAGCGACCGTGCAAGCTAATACTCTGCTAGGCTCAGAAATGTCCAACCTCACAAATCGATTGGCCAGGGCCTGAATATCCAAAGCAAGCGGTCTCTGGCTGACCGGAACATAAACAAGACTACCCATGCTGGCAGACTTCCTACTCAATGCATCGGCCACCACATTGGCTCTCCCCGGGTGGTACAAAATAGTAACATCATAATCCTTTAGTAGCTCCAACCACCTCCTCTGCCTCAAGTTCAACTCCTTCTGCTTGAACAAGTACTGCAGACTCTTGTGATCAGTGTACACCTCACACGTCACACCATATAAGTAATGCCTCCAAATCTTCAAAGCATGAACAATGGCTGCCAACTCTAGATCATGAACCGGATAATTCTTCTCGTGGATCTTCAGCTGCCTCGAAGCATAAGCAATGACTTTGCCATCCTGTATCAATACCACACCAAGCCCAATACGGGAAGCATCACAATAAAATGTATAAGGTCCTGAGCCTGTGGGCAAAACCAATATCGGTACCGCAGTCAGAGCTGACTTGAGCTTCTGAAAGCTCGCCTCACACTCATCTGACCATCTGAACTGGGCACCCTTCTGGGTCAATCTGGTCATCGGGGCTGCGATAGATGAAAACCCCTCCACGAACCATCTATAATAGCCTGCCAACCCCAAGAAACTCCGAATCTCTGTAGCTGATGCTGGTCGAGGCCAGTTCTTGACCGCCTCAATCTTCTTCGGGTCTACCTGAATACCCTCCGCTGATACAACATGACCCAGAAATGCAACCGAACTCAACCAGAACTCGCACTTCGAGAACTTAGCATAGAACTGACTATCCTTCAGAGTCTGAAGAACCACTCTGAGGTGCTGCTCGTGCTCCTCCTGGCTGCGGGAGTACACCAAAATATCATCAATAAAGACTATCACGAACATGTCCAAATATGGCCTGAACACTCGGTTCTCCATGAATGCTGCTGGGGCATTGGTCAACCCAAACGACATGACCAGGAACTCATAATGCCCGTACCGAGTGCGGAATGCTGTCTTAGGGACATCGGATGCCCTAATCCTCAACTGATGGTAGCCAGATCTCAAGTCTATCTTTGAAAACACCTTCGCACCCTGAAGCTGGTCAAACAAATCATCAATCCGCGGCAGTGGATACTTGTTCTTAATCGTCACTTTGTTCAATTGCCGGTAATCAATACACATGCTCATCGATCCATCCTTTTTCTTCACAAATAACACTGGCGCACCCCAAGGAGAAACACTAGGCCTGATAAAACCCTTCTCTAGTAAATCTTGCAACTGGTCCTTTAACTCCTTCAACTTTGGCGGGGCCATGCGATACGGCGGAATAGAAATGGGCTGCGTGCCTGGGGCCAGCTCTATACAGAAATCAATATCCCTGTCGGGCGGCATACCCGGCAGGTCTGAAGGAAAAACCTCGGGGAACTCCCGAACAATAGGAACAGAGTCAATAGAAGGAACCTCCGTGCTGGAATCGCGAACATACGCCAGATAAGCTAAACACCCCTTCTCGACCATGCGTCGAGCCTTCACATATGAAATAACACTGCGGGTGGCATGACCTGGGGTCCCTCTCCACTCCAATCGGGGCAAATCTGGCAAAGCCAAGGTTACGGTCTTGGCGTGACAATCCAAGATAGCATGATACGGGGACAACCAATCCATCCCTAATATAACGTCAAAATCCACCATGTCTAAGAGCAATAAATCAACACGGGTCTCAAGACCCTCAAACACTACCACACAGGAACGATGAACTCGGTCGACCACTATAGAATCCCCCACCGGCGTAGATACATAAATAGGAATACCCAAAGCATCACTAGGCATAACCAGGTAAGGTGCAAAATAGGACGACACATATGAATACGTAGACCCAGGGTCAAATAGCACTGAAGCATCCCTATCACATACTAGAATAGTACCTGTAATAACTGCATCAGAAGACTCAGCCTCTGGCCTGGCTGGAAGAGCATAACACCGGGACTGGGCCCCACCTCCCTGAACCATATCTCTGGGACGATCGGCTGCTGGCTGGCCTCTACCTCTGGCGGTCCGAGCTCTACCTCTATGATCTCTACCTCCACCTCTATGGCCTCTACCCCCGCCTCTAGCTGGCTGGGCGGCCTGTGGATCACCTGATGACTGAATCATAGGACGAGGACCCTGCTGCTGAGAGCTGTCAGAAGCTCGAGGGCAATACCTGGCAATATGTCTCGTGTCGCAC
>NW_017676274.1:40605-48198 GCF_001879085.1 Nicotiana attenuata | reverse complement strand
ATTCCAGAGTGGAAATGGGAGCGCATCACCATGGATTTTGTATCTGGACTTCCACAGACCTTGAAGAAGTTTGATTCCATTTGGGTTATTGTGGACCGGCTGACCAAGTCCGCTCATTTCATTCCTGTGTGTACCACTTATTCATCGGAGTGATTGGCGGAGATTTATATCAGAGAGATCGTCTGTCTGCATGTGTTCCAGTTTCTATCATTTCGGACAGAGGTACTCAGTTTACATCGCGTTTCTGGAGAGCTGTGCAGCAGGAGTTAGGCACTCGGGTGGAGTTGAGCACAGCATTTCACCCCCAGACGGACGGACAGTCCGAGCGCACTATTCAGATTCTTGAGGACATGCTCCATGCGTGCGTGATTGAGTTTGGAGGGTCTTGGGATCATTTCCTGCCATTGGCGGAGTTTGCTTATAACAACAGTTATCACTCCAGCATTCGGATGGCGCCGTATGAGGCTTTATATGGCAGGAGGTGTAGATCTCCGGTGGGTTGGTTCGAGCCGGGTGAGGCCAGGCTATTGGGTACAGAGATGGTTCAGGATGCATTGGAGAAGGTCAAGGTGATTCAAGACAGACTCCGTACAGCCCAGTCTAGACAGAAGAGTTACGCGGACAGGAAGGTTCGTGATGTTTCATATATGGTTGGTGAGCGGGTTTTGCTTTGGGTCTCGCCTATGAAGGGCGTCATGAGGTTTGGAAAGAAAGGGAAGCTGAGTCCGGGGTTTATTGGCCCTTTTGAGATCTTGAGGCGAGTTGGGGAGGTTGCTTATGAGCTTGCCTTACCTCCCAGCTTGGCCGGAGTACATCCGGTATTTCATGTTTCGATGCTCTGGAGGTATCACGGTGATCCGTCGCACGTGTTAGATTTCAGTTCAGTCCAGTTGGACAAGGATCTATCCTATGTTGAGGAGCCAATGGCTATTTTGGGCAGGCAGATCAGAAAGTTGAGGTCAAAGAACATAGCTTCAGTAAAGGTTCAGTGGCGGGGTCAGCCGGCCGAGGAGGCGACTTGGGAGACCGAGCAGGATATGCGCAGCCAATACCCTCATCTTTTCACTACTTCAGGTATGTTCTCTATGCTCGTTCGAGGACGAACGAATGTTTAAGTGTAGGAGGATGTAACGACCCGGCCGGTCATTTTTGGAATTTACGCCCCGATACCCCCTTAACTGTTTCCCCTAAGTTCATTTCTGCTACTTTGGTTTGCCAGGACTTTCGGTGTTGAGTTTCGGAGAGTTTTGGGACACTTAGTCCCTAAACGAGAGCTTAAGTGTTGAAAAATGGTCCGTAGTCGGAACAGTGTGAAGACGACCTCAGAAAGGAAATCCGATGGTTCCGTTAGCTCCGTTAGGTGATTTCGGGGCTGGGAGCGTGTTCGGAATGTATTTTGGAAGCTCGTAGCTCATTTAGGCTTGAAATGCCGAAGTTTGAATTTTTGAAGTTTCCAGTCCGATAGTGAATTCTTGATCCGAGGGTCGGAATGGAATTCCGGAAGTTTCTGTAGCACCGTCATGTCATTTGGGACGTGCGTGCAAAATTTCAGGTCAATCGGACGAGGTTTGGTTAGGTTTTTGATCGAAAGCGTGTTTTGTTGGAATTTGAAGTTCTTAGGCTTGAATCCTTGATTAATTCGTGTTTCTGGCGTTGTTTTAGGTGGTTTAAGGATTGGTACAAGTTTGAATGATGTTATGGGATATGTCCGTAGGTTTGGTTGAGGTCCCGGGGGCCTCGGGTGTGTTTCGGGTGCTCAACGGAGCACTTTGGAGTTGGCAAATGTTGTAGAAAATCCCTTCAGCTGTTGCAGAACTTTTCTTCATTGCGATCGCATCAATAACCATGCGATCGCGTAGTGCAATTTAGGAGGGGGACCAAACCCTTCTATGCGATCGCATAAGCTGTCCGCGATCGCACAGTTCAGCTTTCACCTTTTCTGCGATCGCAATACCTTGGCTGCGTTCGCATTGAACAATTTCTGGACCTTCCAATTTTACTCTTCTGCGATTGCATTACTCCTTATGCGTTCGCATAGACCATTTTCTGGGCTTCCCATTTTTTTTCTCTATGCGATCGCATGACTACTCCTGCGATCGCGTAGAACAAAATCCCTGGGCAGATATAAACATTTCAAAACGAGGGTTTAGCCATTTTTAACAAAACTCAAGCTAGAGAACTCGGATTTGGGAGAAATTTCGAAGGTTTTTCAAGAGCAACGATTGGGTAACGATTCTCTACTTTTTTATGCTTAACATCCACTAATCTAAACACGATTTCATCTTTAAATTTCGGATTTTGAATGAAAATTGGGTGAAAGTTCATAGACCAAACTTTTGGGTTTTGAGGGGGCATTTGACCTCCGATTTGGGAGATTTTTATATGGTTGGACTTGTGAGAGTACGAGGGTTCTGAAAACGTGAAAATTGTTCGATTCCGAGACGTTGGCTGGAGGGGCATTTTGGTCATTTTACCTATTTTCGCGCCCTAGCTTTAAATTTAATAGTGGAATCAGTTGTTTGCAATATTATTTACGATGTGTAATTGAATTGAATAGATTTGGGCCATTTGGAGTCGGATACACGTGGCAAAAGTGTGATTTCGAGTTGATTTTGGTGCCGATTCGAGGTAAGTGGCTTGTCTAACCTTGTGTGGGGGACCTTTCCCCTTAGGATATGATATGTGGTAATTGAGTGCCTTGTACGTGAGGTGACGAGCGCGTACTTGAGCTAATTGTTGAAAAATCCGGTTTTTACTTAAAATATTGAGACTGAGTTTCCTTCATATTTGCCTTGTTTTACTTGCAGTTATAACCTGTGTTAGATTAGAAAAGCATGTTTAGTTGATTTAACTTGCCTAATTGTTTAAGTTGCCTTGACTGTACTACATGAAGCATGCTAGGCTAGTACTACCTGATGTTTGTCTTTTGTACTTCATTTCTGAATATCTTCTGGTTGTGGTTGCGCATTTACATTGGGACTACGAATGTGGGATTCCGGTAGCTCCCTCCCTTGTTTGTTTACTTTGGGACTACGGGTTCGATTCCCGGTAGATCCCCCTGCACTTTTATTTTGGGACTATGGGATAGATTCCCGATAGATCCCCCTGCACATTGATAGTTGGACTACGGGACGGTATCCCGGGAGATCCTTCGGATATACACATATGATGGACTACGGGACGGTATCCCGGGAGATCCACTGGACAGTTGAGAAAAGGACTACAGGACGGTATCCTAGGAGATCCTCATTGTTACCATTGGTGTTGAGCTGTACTTATTCTATGGTTGTTCCGTTCTTGTGTATTTGCTATTGCCTTGTTTAATCTGTCTTATTTCACTGCTGTATTTATTATTTCTGTCAGATTATCATACTGTTAATTATTGTTATTACTATATTTTGTCTCAGTATGGCCCTGACCTTCCTCGTCACTACCCAACCGAGGTTAGGCTTGGCACTTACTGAGTACCGCTGTGGTGTACTCATGCCCTTCCTGCACATGTTTTTCATGTGCAAATCATCCAGGTACCTCCACTCAGGCGCACTATCAGTGAGGCAGGAGGACCACGGAGACTTCGAGGTAGATCTGCTGCGTCCGCAGACCGACGAGTCTCCCTCTTACTCCATCTTTAGTACTTAGTTTTCCTTCTTCGGTTGTTAGATATTCTGGAGTTTGGAACCTTTACTATACACTTCTGTAGCCTATGTTGCCCGTGAGTTTCCGGGTTTTGGGAACTGTTTTAGACTTGTGATATTGAGTTGTACTTGCCAAGCGGCATTCAGTACAGCTTCCTTTAGATATTTGATTTGATTTTCTCTATTTTTCCGCAATTATTATATTTCCGCAAATGTTAGGCTTACCTGGTCATGGGGACCAGGTGCCGTCATGACATGTTCACTGTTGGTGAACTAGGGTCGTGATAAGTTGGTATCAGAGCTCTAGGTTCATAGGAGTCACGGAACACAGGCCGGTTTATTAGAATCTCGCCGATCGGTACGGAGACGTCTGTACTTATCTACGAGGGGCTATGTAACTGTTTAGGAAAAATCTTCGTTTCATTTGAATTCCTTGTCGTGCGATATTTTGACATCAATTCTAAACTTCTGACTTCTATTCTCTCATAGATGGTGAGGACACGTGTCACTCGAGATGATCAGGCACCCGCGCCCCCTACTGTAGCCGTCAAACAAGTCAACGAGGCTATAACAACTACACGAGTACAGAATAAACACAGAGTAAACACAGCTCAATACCAATGATAACAATGAGGGTCTCCCAGGATACCGTCCTGTAGCCCTTTTTTCTCAACAGTCCAGTGGATCTCCTGGGATACCGTCCCGTAGTTCATCATATGTGTACATCCGAAGGATCTCCCGGGATACCGTCCCGTAGTCCAACCACCAATGTGCAGGGGGATCTATCGGGAATCTAACCCGCAGTCCCAAAGTAAAAGTGCAGGGGGATCTATCGTGAATCTAACCCGCAGTCCCAAAGTAAAAGTGCAGGGGGATCTATCGGGAATCGAACCCGCAGTCCCAAAGTAAACAAACAAGGGGGGGGGGGGGAGCTACCGGAATCCCACATCCGTAGTCCCAATGTAAATGCGCAATCACAACCAGAAGGTACACGGAAACGAAGTACAAAAGACAAGCAACAGGTAGTACTGACCTAGCATGCTTCACGTAGTACAGTTAAGGCAACTTAAGCAATTAGGCAAGTTAAATCAACTAAACATGCTTTCCTAATCTAGCACAGGTTATAACTGCAAGTAGAATAAAGCAAATATGAAAGGAAATCAATCTCAATATCTTAAGAAAACCGGATTTTCAACAATTGGCTCAAGTACGCACCCGTCACCTCGCGAACAAGTCACTCAAATCAACAAATAACAAATCCTAAGGGGAAAGGTCCCCCACACAAGGTTAGACAAGCCACCTACCTCGAACCGGCTCAATATCAACTAGAAACCACGCTCTTGCCACGAGTATCCGACTCCAAATGGCTCAAATCTATTCAATTCAATTACACATCGTAAATAACATCGCAAACACCTGGTATTGCTAATAATTCAAAGCTACGGCGTAAAATTAGGTGAAATGACCAAAATGCCCTTCAGGCCAACGCCCCGGAATCGAATAATTTTCACATTTTCAGAACCCTCGTACTCTCACGAGTCTAACCATATAAAAATCTCCTAAATAGGAGGTCAAATGCTCACTCAAAACTCAATGGTTTAGCCTATGAAGTTTTACCCAATTTCCTCCAATTTTGATCCCAAATTCGAATTTTAATGATGGATTTAACTGCAAAATGATGAAATATAACTAGAAGGGATTAAAGGAACGTTACCCAATAGTGTTCTCTTCAAAACCCTCTGATAATCGCCCTTACCCGAGCTCAATTTGGTTTTTCTAACTTATGAAATCAAACCCTCGAATTTTCTATATCAGAACAGGCATTTCCGCTTTTGCGGACAAGGGACCGCTTCTGCGATCCCGCTTATGCGAAAACAAGCCGCTTCTGCGGTCTACAATTAAATGGCCAGGACCGCATCTGCGAGAAATGAGTCGCAGGTGCGGAAACGCATCTGCGAGGGACAATTCGCTTCTGCGGAAACTAACGAAATGCCGAGCCGCATCTGCGATGCCTGAGCCGCTTCTGCGGCTCCGCTTATGCGGGAAAAGCACCGCTTCTGCGGTTTCTGAGGGAAAGGATCAAAGCCGCTTCTGCGGCCATTTAGCCACCTCTGTGGCGTCGCATCTGCAGTTCCCAAGCCGCAGATGCGAAAATACCAGAAGCAGCAATGGTTCAGCTGCTGCAACACTTCAAAAATTCTTCCGTTAACCAGCCGAAATCACCCCGAGGCCCCCGGGACCTCAACCAAAAGCACCTATAACACCTAATACCTCATTCAAACATGTACCAATCCTTAAACCACCTAAAACAACGTCGGAAACTCGATTAATTCAAGGATTTGAGCCTAGGAACTTCAAATTCCATCAAAATACATTTTCGATCAAAAACCCAACCAAAACACGTCTGAATGACCTGAAATTTTGCACACATATCCCAAATGACACGACGTAGCTGCTGCAACTTCCGAAATTCCATTCCAGCCCTCGGATCAAAAATTCACTATCGGACCGGAAACTTCAAAAATTCAACCTTCAGCATTTCAAGCCTAAAAGAGCTACGGACTTCCAAAATACATTCCGAACACGCTCCCAACCCCGAAATCACCTAACAGAGCTAACAGGACCATCAGTTTACCATTCCGAGGTCGTCTTCACACTGTTCCGACTACGGACCACTTTTCCACACTTAAGCTCTCATTTAGGGACTAAGTGTCCCAAAACTCTCCGAAACTCAACATCGAACATCCCGGCAAACCAAAATAGCAGAAATGAACTTAGGGGAAGCAGTTAATGGGGGATCGGGGCGTCAATTCTTAAGACAACCAGCCAGGTCGTCACATCCTCCTACACTTCAACATTCGTTCGTCCTCGAACGAGCATAGAGAACATACCTGAAGTAGTGAAAAGATGAGGGTAACTGCTGCGCATATCCTGCTCGGTCTCCCAAGTCGCCTCCTCGGCCGGCTGACCCCGCCACTGAACCTTCACTGAAGCAATGTTCTTCGACCTTAACTTTCTGATATGTCTATCCAATATAGCCACTGGCTCCTCAACATAGGATAGATCCTTGTCCAACTGGACTGAACTGAAATCTAACACGTGAGACGGATCACCGTGATACCTCCGGAACATTGAAACACGAAATATCGGATGAACTCCGGCCAAACTGGGAGGCAAGGCAAGCTCATAGGCAACCTCCCCAACTCGCCGCAAGATCTCAAAAGGGCCAATAAACCTCGGACTCAACTTTCCTTTCTTCCCAAACCTCATGACGCCTTTCATAGGCGAGACCCGAAGCAGAACCCGCTCACCAACCATATATGAAACATCACGAACCTTCCTGTCCGTGTAACTCTTCTGTCTGGACTGGGCTGTACGGAGTCTATCCTGAATCACCTTAACCTTCTCCAATGCATCCTGAACTAACTCTGTGCCCAAAAGCCTGGCCTCACCCAGCTCAAACCAACCCACCGGGGATCTACACCTCCTACCATATAAGGCCTTATACGGCACCATCTGAATGCTGGAGTGATAACTATTGTTGTAAGCAAACTCCGCCAGTGGCAAGAAATGATCCCAAGACCCTCCAAACTTAATCACACACGCACGGAGCATATCCTCAAGAATCTGAATAGTGCGCTCGGACTGTCCGTCCGTCTGGGGGTGAAATGTTGTGCTCAACTCCACCCGAGTACCTAACTCCTGCTGCACGGCTCTCCAGAACCGCGATGTGAACTGAGTACCTCTGTCCGAAATAATAGAGACTGGAATACCGTGCAGACAGACGATCTCCCGGATATAAATCTCCGCCAACCGCTCCGATGAATAAGTGGTACACACAGGAATAAAATGAGCGGACTTGGTCAGCCGGTCCACAATAACCCAAATGGAATCAAACTTCTTCAAGGTCCGTGGAAGTCCAGATACAAAGTCCATGGTGATGCGCTCCCATTTCCAC
>NW_017676274.1:35262-36696 GCF_001879085.1 Nicotiana attenuata | reverse complement strand
CATGACTTGCCCCGTGTAATGTATTATGATTGATGTAGACCGTTGGTTTTGGTTTTTCAGGAAAATCGGTATGAATTTGAAAGAACAGTCTCAGTTGAAAGCTTGGAATTTGAAAGGTTTGACCAAGAGTTGACTTATTTGTATATGAGCTCGGATCGGAGTTTTTATGATTTGGTTAGCTTCGTTGGGTGATTTATCACTTAGGAGCGTGATCGGAATTGGTTTTGGAGGTCTGGTGTAGAATTTGGCTTGAATTGGCGAAGTTAGTATTTTGGCAAAATTTCGGTTGGTAGGTGAGATTTTGATCCGAGGGTCGGAATGGAATTCCGAGAGTTGCTATAGCTTCTTTATGTGATTTGGGATGTGTGTGCAAAATTTCAGGTCATTCGGAGGTGATTTGGTTGGATTTTTGATCAAACGCGTGTTTCGGAAGTTTTAGAAGAACTTAGGCTTGAATTCAATGTAATTTGATGGTTTTGGTGTTGTTTGAGGCGTTTTGCTGATTGGAACAAGTTTGAATGATGTTATAGGAGGTTTTGGTGCTTTTGGTTGAGGTCCCGGGGGCCTCGGGGTGATTTCGGATGGCTAACGGGAAGTTTGGAGTTGAAAAATGCAGCAGCAGTGCAGGTTCAATTTTTGCCTTCGCGATCGCGAGAAGGAACTCGCGTTCACGTAGAAGGAGTTGAGTGGCCCTGAGTTTTGTACTTCGCGTTCGCGTTTGGTTCCGGAGCCCAAGTCTTCGCGTTCGCGGGAGTGCAGACGCGTTCGCGAAGGGTAATTGTGGTCAAGGAAAAATGTGTTCATCGCGAACGCGGGGGTTTGACCGCGTTCGCATAGAAGAAATGTCAGCTGGACAGAAGGGTTTTTAATAATATTTCATCCGCGAGCCTAAGTCATTTTCCTCCATTGTTGAGTATTTTTAGAGCTTCTTGGGAGCCCAATTGAAGAGGGATTCGAAGAGGATTGATTGGAGGTAAGTTCTATGGACCAAAAACGTGATTATTATGTGAAATTAACCTAGAAATTCATGGAAATTTAGCTAAAATTGGAAGAACTAGGGCTTGGGATTTTGAGATTTTAAATTGGGAGTTGAAGGGTCATTTGAGCTCGGATTTGAGAGTTCTTGATATGCATAGACTCGTGGCGAGATAAGGAACCCACTGATATAAAAGTTTCGGAGTTTCGAGAAGTGGGCCCAGGGCTCGAGTTTTGCTAATTTCGGGATTTTCGATATTTTTCGATTATTTTCGCTTGTGTTTTGTTCCCTTCTTCCAACTTCTACTTCCGATGTTTAAACCTATTAAATCATGTCCGATTGACCTCAAATTTTTGCACACAAGTCATATTTGGCATTACGGACCTACTCCAACTTCCGGAATTGGATTCCGACCCCGATATCAAAAGTCCACTTCCGGTCAACTTCTCAAAAACCTT
>NW_017676274.1:24738-33291 GCF_001879085.1 Nicotiana attenuata | reverse complement strand
CAATCCACTATAACTAGCTTTACCCCCTCAGTGCTAACCCTTAGAAGGTCAACTGGAGTTGTGCATCAACTTTCTTATCTTACAAACTATGTTTGTTCTTATGTTTTTCCTTCTTCTTCTTTGGTTTATGTGAATTCTAATGTATCTATAGCTAAATTAAATGTGTGAATCTCTATTTTACCAGCAGGAAGCTTCTCACTAACTTGGAAAAAATGTGTGAATCTCTTGAGGAAAACTATACTTAGGACAATGTCCCGTTTCTTCTCACAAGAAAGTTATCCTCTTATATATATATTATGAAATGGGATTGTGTGGCACGCCGACCACTTATATATTTTGAAATGGGATCGTGTGGCACGCCGACCACTTATATATTATGAAATGGGATCGTGTGGCACGCCAATCACTTATATATTTGCTGAAATGGGATCGTGTGGCACGCCGACCACTTATATAGATTATGAGATCTGATGTAGATTCGTGTGTACTTCTGATAAGTTGTTTTCATCAGTATTTCCCCTAAGCATGTCCCCTCCCCGCCTTAATTGGTATTTTTTGCTGTTATTTCGTTGCACTTGTATATACATATATATCTGCACAGGTTGTTTTTGGTAGGTCCTGTCTAGCCTCGTCACTACTTCGCCGGGGTTAGGTCAGGCACTTACCAGCACATGGGGTCGGTTGTGCTGATGCTACACTCTGTGCATCTTTTTGCACAGATCCATGAGCAGATTTTGGGCCTCACCAGTAGGATTTGATCGGGAGCTGACTTCAGTCCAGGGACTTTCGAGTTAGCCTAGCTGACGTCCGCAGGCCGGAGTCCCTTCTATGTTATTAGTTTGTTTTCCTTGTACCGAGAAGAACATTAATGTACTTCTATTCGGACTTGTTTTCAGCACTCTTTAGTAGTTCGTGAGTTAGTGACACCGGATCTGGGTAGAGTTGTATTTAAACTTCCGCATTTGGTTTCCAGTTATATATGTTTTTAAGACTTCCACTTTTATTTAAATGACTCGCTTTATTTATATCGTTGTGATGTGATCAGAATATGTTTTAATACTTGGCTTGCCTAGCTTCGACAGTAGGCGCCATCACGACTCCCGATGGTGGGAAATTCGGGTCGTGACAAGTTGGTATCAGAGCAATAGGTTACATAGGTCTCGCTACTCACGGACAAACTTAGTAGAGTCTGAGGGATCATACGGAGACGTCTGTATTTATCCCCCAGAGGCTACGGAGTTAGGAAAACTTCACTTTTGTTCTTTCTTTTCGTGCGATTCTATTTCTCAAATACTGATTGTCGTTCTACTCTGTTCTTTCGCAGATGGCGAGAACACGTGCTTCCTCTTCTACCGCGCAGCAGCCTGAGCCCCCAACAGCAGCTCCTACGAGGTGCAGAGGGCGAGTCCAAGGCCGTGCCAGAGGCCGAGGCCGAGGCAGAGCTCAGCCCCGAGCAGCAGTCCCAGAGGTGGAGCCTCATGTTGATTATGATGAAGAGGTTCCAGCCCCAGCAGCTCCGGTGGGCCCAGCTCAGGTCCCAGAGGGGTTCATAGCCACCCCAGTTCTTCAGGACGCTATGGTCAGATTGGTAGGCTTTGTGGAGAGCGTCGCTAGAGCGGGTTTACTTCCAGTAGCACCAGCCACTTCTCAGGCTGGAGGAGGGGTTCAGACTCCTGCTACACGTACTCCGGAGTAGGTTCCAGTGGTTCGGCCAGCTGTGGCAGTTCAGCCGGGTATTGTGACTCAGACCGGCGATGGAGCGGCTATGTCCTCAGATGCTTTATGGAGGCTTGATAGGTTCTCCAAGCTCTTCACCACCACATTCAGCGGTGCTTCTTCAGAGGACCCCCGGGATTTCTTGTATAGCTGCCATGAGGTTCTTCGGACTATGGGTATTGTGGAGACCAATGGGGTCGACTTCGCCACTTTTCGACTAGCAGGATCCGCCAAGACTTGGTGGAGGGACTATTGTTTATCCAGATCAGCAGGGTCGCCATCATTGACTTGGGACCAGTTTGCAGAGTTGTTTTTGGAGAAGTTTCTCCTAGTTACTCAGCGAGATGCTCTTCGCAGGCAGTTTGAGCGCCTCCAGCAGGGCTCTATGACAGTTACTCAGTATGAGACTCGGTTCATTGATCTAGCACGCCATGCTATTATTATACTCCCCACCGAGAGAGAGAGGGTGCGGAGGTTTATTGATGGGCTGATTCAGCCGATCCGTCTCCAGATGGCTATGGGAGCCGGGAGTGAGATTTCTTTTCAGGAGGCGGCCAATGCGGCCCGTAGAGTTGAGATGGCTCTTGCACGGGGAGGTCTTCATGGGTCAGACAAGAGAACCCGTCATGCAGGTAGATTCAGTGGTACCTCGTCTGGAGGTGGGGATTCTTATGGTAGTGGCTATCCTCTGAGGCCCTTTCAGTCAGCCCTACAGGTCTCACATGGTACTTCAGGTGGTCGTGGCTCTCAGCCGCAGTCTTCTGATCAGCAGCTTTTCAGTTCGCCATCAGCACCCATCAGCGCACCACCACTCCACTATTCTCAGCAGCCGAGGGCTTGTTACACGTGTGGCGACACGAGGCACATTGCTAGGTTCTGCCCTCGAGCTTCGGACAGCTCTCAACAGCAGGGTCCTCGCCTTATGATTCAGGCAGCAGGTGATCCGCAGGCCGCCCAGCCAGCTAGAGGCGGGGCTAGAGGCCATAGAGGTGGAGGTAGGGACCATAGATGTGGAGCTCGGACCGCCGGAGGTAGAGGCCAGCCAGCAGCCGATCGTCCCAGAGATATGGTTCAGGGAGGTGGGGCCCAGCCCCGGTGTTATGCTCTTCTAGCCAGGCCAAAGGCTGAGTCTTCAGATGCAGTCATTACATGTACGATTCTGGTCTGTGATAGGGATGCTTCAGTGCTATTTGACCCTGGGTCTACGTATTCATATGTGTCGTCCTATTTCACACCCTACTTGGTTATGCCTAGTGATGCCTTGGGTGTTCCTGTATATGTATCTACACCGGTGGTGGATTCTATTGTGGTCGACCGAGTTCATCGTTCCTGTGTGGTAGTATTTGAGGGTCTTGAGACCCGTGTTGATTTATTGCTCTTAGACGTGGTGGATTTCGATGTTATATTAGGGATGGATTGGTTGTCCCCGTATCATGCTATCATGGATTGTCACGCCAAGACCGTGACCTTAGCTTTACCAGATTTGCCCCGTTTGGCGTGGCGAGGGACCCCAAGTCATGCCACCCGCAGTGTTATTTCATATGTGAAAGCTCGATGTATGATCGAGAAGGGGTGTTTAGCTTATCTGGCGTATGTTTGCGATTCCAGCGCAGAGGTTCCTTCTATTGATTCTGTTCCTATTGTTCGGGAGTTCCCCGAGGTTTTCCCTTCAGACCTGCCGGGTATGCCGCCCGACAGGGATATTGATTTCTGTATTGATCTGGCTCCGGGCACCCAGCCCATTTCCATTCCGTCGTATCGCATGGCCCCGCCAGAGTTGAAAGAGTTAAAGGATCAGTTGCAGGACTTGTTGGAGAAGGGTTTCATTAGACCTAGTGTTTCTCCTTGGGGTGCGCCGGTGTTATTTGTGAAGAAAAAGGATGGTTCGATGAGGATGTGCATTGATTACCGGCAATTGAACAAAGTGACGATTAAGAACAAGTATCCACTGCCGAGGATTGACGATTTGTTCGACCAGCTTCAGGGTGCAAAGGTGTTTTCAAAGATAGACTTGATATCTGGCTACCACCAGCTGAGGATTAGGGCATCCGATGTCCGTAAGACAGCATTCCGCACTCGGTATGGGCATTATGAGTTTTTGGTCATGTCATTTGGGTTGACCAATGCCCCAGCAGCATTTATGGAGTTGATGAACCGAGTGTTCAGGCCTTATTTGGACTTGTTCGTGATAGTCTTTATTGATGATATTCTGGTGTACTCCCGCAGCCAGGAGGAGCACGAGCAGCACCTTAGGGTGGTTCTTCAGACTCTGAGGGACAGTCAGTTATATGCCAAGTTCTCCAAGTTTGAGTTCTGGTTGAGTTCGGTTGCATTTCTGGGTCATGTTGTATCAGCAGAGGGTATTCAGGTGGACCCGAAGAAGATTGAGGCAGTCAAGAACTGGCCTCGACCAGCATCAGCTACCGAGATTCGGAGTTTCTTGGGGTTAGCAGGTTATTACCATCGGTTCGTGGAGGGATTCTCATCTATTGCAGCCCCGATGACCAGATTCACCCAGAAGGGTGCCCAGTTCAGATGGTCAGATGAGTGTGAGGCGACCTTTCAGAAGCTCAAGGCAGCTTTGACTACGGCACCGGTATTGGTTTTGCCCACAGGTTCAGGGCCTTATACAGTTTATTGTGATGCTTCCCGTATTGGGCTCGGTGCAGTATTGATGCAGGATGGTAGAGTCATTGCTTATGCTTCGAGGCAGTTGAAGATCCACGAGAAGAATTATCCGGTTCATGATCTAGAATTGGCAGCCATCGTTCATGCTTTGAAGATTTGAAGGCATTATCTATATGGTGTGACGTGTGAGGTGTACACTGATCACAAGAGTCTTCAATACTTGTTCAAGCAAAAGGAGTTGAATTTGAGGCAGAGGAGGTGGTTGGAGTTATTGAAAGATTATGATGTTACTATCTTGTACCACCCGGTGAAGGCCAATGTGGTGGCCGATGCATTGAGTAGGAAGTCCGCCAGCATGGGTAGTCTTGCTTATATTCCGGCCAGCCAGAGGCCGCTTGCTTTGGATATTCAGGCCTTGGCCAATCGATTTATAAGGTTGGATATTTCTGAGCCTAGCAGAGTGTTGGCTTGCACGGTTGCTCGTTCTTCATTACTGGAGCGTATCCGTGATCGGCAGTTTGATGATCCCCATCTGTGTGTCCTGAGAGACACGGTGCAGCGTGGAGGTACCACAAAGGTGACCTTAGATGATGATGGTGTTTTAGATTGCAGGGGCGAGTTTGTGTGCCAAATGTCGATGGGATTCGAGAGTTGATCTTAGCGGAGGCCCATAGTTCTCGGTATTCTATTCACCCGGGCGCCGCGAAGATGTATTAGGATCTGAGGCAGCATTATTGGTGGCGTAGGATGAAGAAGGATATTGTTGCATATGTGGCTCGATGTTTGAACTGTTAGCAGGTTAAGTATGAGCATCAGAGGCCTGGTGGATTGTTTCAGAGGATTGAGCTTCCTGAGTGGAAGTGGGAGAGGATTACCATGGATTTCGTTACTGGACTTCCGCTGACTCGGAAGAAGTTCGATGTGATATGGGTTATTGTTGATAGGCTGACCAAGTCAGCACATTTCATTCCTGAGGCAGTCTCCTATTCATCCGAGAGGTTAGCTGAGATCTATATCCGGGAGATTGTTCGCCTTCATGGTGTGCCGGTATCTATCATTTCGGACCGGGGTACGCGGTTTACCTTGCATTTCTGGGGTGCAATTCAGCGAGAGCTTGGCACAAGGGTTGAGTTGAGCACAGCGTTTCATCCTCAGACGGACGGTCAGTCCGAGCGGACCATTCAGATTTTGGAGGATATGCTCCGAGCCTGTAGGCTCGTGGGACCAGTTTTTGCCCTTAATAGAGTTCGCCTATAACAACAGCTACCAGTCCAGCATTCAGATGGCTCCATATGAGGCGTTGTATGGTAGGCGTATCGGTTTCCAGTGAGATGGTTTGAGCCGGGAGAGGCTCGGTTATTGGGTACCGATCTAGTTCAGGAGGCCTTGGATAAGGTCAAGATCATTCAGGACAGGCTTCGTTCGGCTCAGTCGCGGAAAAAGTGTTATGCGGATCGTAAGGTTCGGGATGTAGCTTTCATGGTTGGTGAGCGGGTCTTACTCCGAGTGTCGCCTATGAAGGGCGTGATGAGATTTGGGAAGAAGGGAAAGCTTAGCCCCAGGTTCATTGGTCCATTTGAGATTCTCGATCGTGTGGGAGAGGTGGCTTATAGGCTTGCCTTACCGCCTAGCTTGTCAGCCGTCCATCCAGTGTTTCATGTGTCCATGATTCGGAGGTATCACGGCGATCCAGCCCACGTGTTAGATTTCAGCACTGTCCAGTTGGACAAGGATCTGTCTTATGAGGAGGAGCCGGTAGCTACTCTAGACCGGCAGGTTCGACAGTTGAGGTCGAAGAGTTTTCCATCAGTGCGTGTCCAGTGGAGAGGTCAGCCCCCTGAGGCATCGACTTGGGAGTCCGAGTCTGATATGCGGAGCCGTTATCCTCATCTATTTCCCGACTAATGTACTTCTTTCTTTTGTCCGTTCGAGGACGAACAGTTATTTTAGAGGTGGAGAATGTGACGACCCAAAGGGTCAACACCTGTTTTTTCTTTCATTCCGTGCTTCCGAGGCCTTGAAAACCTCATTTTTTTACTTGCCTCGATTTGCGTGCGCAGTCCGGGCGCGTAGCCGGAAAGATTAAATATGAATTTTGTGTAAAAATTGATGAATTTTGACATTAATATGAATAAAGTTGACTTTGGTCAATATTTTGAGTAAACGGACCCGGACCCGTGATTTGACGGTCCCGGAGGGTCCGTAGAAAAATATGGGACTCAGGCATATGCCCGGAGTCGAATTCCGAGGTCTAGAGCCCGAGAAAAGAATTTTTCTGTGAAATTGTTTTCCCGAAATTATTAAGGAAAATGGAAATGAAAATTGATTAAAAGACTGTGGTATCGGGCTCGTATTTTGGTTCCGACGCCCGGTACAAGTCTTATATATGGTTTAAGCGCTTTCTGTGAAATTTGGTTAGGAGCCCCGAGGGCTCGGGGGTGTTTTCGGAGGTGTTCGGGGTAGTTTTGGACTTAGGAAGATTGCAGAAAATCTGCAACAGGTGCTCAGTGATTTTCTCCTTTGCGTTCGCACTACGCCTCTCGCGTTCGCGAAGCTTCAGCTTCATCCTTCATCGCGTTTGCATCAACCCCTCGCGTACGCGTAGAGTATTTTGACTCAGAAGACTTAGCTTTCACTTTACTTATCGCATTCGAATTATATCCTCGCGTTCGCGTAGTGCATAAGGCTCCCTTCATCGCGTTCGCGTAGGTGTCCCCGCATTTGCATAGACCAAGTCCTGGACCCCCCCCCCCCAGCTTTCTTCTCCGTGTTTGCATCATTCCAGTCGCGGACGCGATGCCTTGCCCAGTTACCCTTCGCGAACGCGACACTGTTCCCGTGAACGCAAAGGGCAACTTTGCTCAGTGATTTTAAATACCCAAAACAGAACAGTGACGGGATTTAGTCCATATTTCACACGAGTTCTTCTTCTCCACAGCTCTTGAGCGAATTTTTGAGCACTTCATCACCAAAGCTTCTTGGGTAAGTAAATTCCCACTCATTTCCTTCATCTTCCTTCATTAATTAATGAGTTTCTAAACCTAAGTCATGTAATCTAGGGTTGAAATTGGGGGAAAATGGTAGAGTTAGGGCTTTTCGATTTTTTTTGATTTAGACCTCGTTTTGGGGTCGAATTTGAAAACAAATTGTATATTCGGGCTCGTGGGGGAATGGGTAACATGGAATTGGTTCGGACCTCGTGTTTTGACCAAGCGGGCCCGGGGTTGATTTTTGGAATTTTGGGAAGAAAGCTTAGAAATTCATATTTAGGCATTGGGTTTAGTTTGTTTAGCTATTATTAATATTTTAAGGTCATTATTTCATAGATTTGACTGTGTTGGAGCCGAATTCGAGGGGTAAAGCTATACTAGAGGCTTGAGTTGAGTTTGGAGCATTCGAGGTAAGTGTTTGATCTAACTTTGGCTCGAGGGAATAGGATTAGAGTATTATTTGCTAATTGCTAAATGTTGAGGACGGTGTATAGGCATGGTGACGAGTATCTATACATCGGTGTCTAGCATGACCGTGGGTCTTTATTTGTGCTTAATTGGGATTCTATAGTGACTCTTCCTTGTTAATTGATGGTTTCTATATGATATGAAGAGAATGAGAAGGAAATATGATGTGTAAACTCTTTGGAGCGTTGGCTCGATTTTTTTGACTTGATTAAAAAGTAAGAAATGAACGTAAGAGAAAGAAATGTGATTATTCCCTTGCCAGGACGTGTAAGTTATTGTTGTTGCTCCCTTGCCGGGATTTAACTGCTTAGTCGTATTCTCCCTTGCCGGGAAACCACTTATATATTATGAAATGGGATCGTGTGGCACGCCGACCACTTATATATTATGAAATGGGATCGTGTGGCACGCCGACCACTTATATATTATGAAATGGGATCGTGTGGCACGCCGACCACTTATATATTATGAAATGGGATCGTGTGGCACGCCGACCACTTATATATTATGAAATGGGATCGTGTGGCACGCCGACCACTTATATATCATGAAATGGGACGTGTGGCACGCCGACCACGTATTCAGTGTTAGAAGAGACTGGTTGTAGTTTTCCTTATTTGTTCCTACCGTTCTATTTTATCTGTTATCCCCAAAAGTATGTTCCCCTCCCAGTCTTAAATATTACTTTCCGTTGTTATTTTTTTGTAGTACTTGTATATAAATATCTGCACAGGTTGATTGGTAGTCCTGT
>NW_017676274.1:0-21857 GCF_001879085.1 Nicotiana attenuata | reverse complement strand
CTTTCTTTCTTTTACTTTTCTTGTAATCCCTTTTTATTTCTTTCTCACATTGAGCATTTCTTTTTGTCTTTTTGCTTTTTCTTCTTTTTCATTGTCTTTCCTTTTCTTCATTTTTGTGCCTTATACCACTTTGTTGTCATCCTCGTCTCTCCCCCAAAACTTATACTTTTTTCCATGTGCTCAAGGAAAGATCAGGTGCCAAGAGAGGGTATCTTTGAGAACGGGTATAGGCTTGTAACATGGTTCTTGTAAGAGAAAGGTCTAACGCTCAAAAGGGTTAACTAGGGATCATATCATTAGTGGGCTATGGAATTTGTTCAACTAGCATTTGGATCAAGGAGAGCCTATAATCACGTCTCAAGTCAAAATTCACTTAGGATTTCGCCTCAACAAACATTCAGGGCAAGTTCTAGATCAATGGCTCGGGACTTGGACTTGCAATTCGATTTCTCACCACACAAGCTAGGGGATTGCTAAAGACATCAAGTCGGGAGACACAACGACCTTAGATACGATTTGAGCACATAATGGTCCCGAAAAACCACTTGATGATTATCGGTCAACACAAGAGTCTCAAGGCCACGACTTTCACCATCCTAAACACAACAATTTGTCTTCGACCATGGGATCAAAGGCAAATGTGCTAGGCCCAAGTGAAGCTTTGCTTGAGGTACCCTTAACTACAAACTACCAAAATCAAAAGAAACAAAAACGGACTCAAACCCTTAAGAAGGTTGTCACGCCATCTATCATTGGGAAGAGCCATCCGGTTTACACAAAACTCTACCTTTGGAAAGAACTATGGCATTAAGAAAACCAAAGGCTTATTAAAACGTCCAAAACAAAACAAAAGGCTACGAGCCTCTATAAGAAGCTAAAAACAAAAAAAAATTGCAAAAATAGAAAATAGAATGAATATGTACAATAGGGGCTTTGAATATACAACGGGGGATGAATATATACAATGATGTAATTTTATATACAGACCAAAGGAAAGATAAAAAGTGCGATAAAAGTAACTAAATGTAAGATTATATACAGACCAATTGAAAAGCAAGAAAGCATAAAATAGTATCAATATATACAGTCATCCAAAAATGAAGGGCGCACCCCCCTCGAATAAAAGCTGGCATTATCCCCAATGCCAACTAGTCTAAATAAGCACCAAAAAGAGAGAAAAAGGATATAGATGACTCCCTAAGCCAAGTCCGTCTGCATAGGAGCATGTGTGGTCCCTGGGTCCTCGGTATGCTCGGGAACCTCAGACTGGTTCCCGGTATCCTGCTGCTCAGTTGCTGGGACCTGAGACAGGACCTGTACTGGCTCTGGCTCTGGTACATTCAGTGGCTGACTGGAGGATGCCTCCGGTGGGTCCGCCAACTGGATGATAGCATCATCTGCTCTAGGGATAGTCCTCCTCCTCTTCAGAGGCCTCTGCGTCTGCTCCGGATATGTGGCTGCTAATGGAACTGCTGCTGGAGCTGGGTCCTCAAACAATAAGTCTAAAGGCAGCTGGTCTGCCTTCACTCTATCCACATCTTCCCGCAGCTCCTTCACGGACTCCCTGGAGGCCCGTGTCTTGCGCAGCTTCTTGTGCTCCTTGGCAAGCTCCTTTAGAGCCTTGCCATGTGAATCCACAGCCTTTGCCAAATCAGCCTGGGTACTGAGAATCTTCTCCTGGTTTTCTAGTATCTTCTTCAATGCATCCTCAATAGACTGTGGGACCTGTACTGGCTGAGGAACTGACTGAGCTACAATGGTGGAGGTCAAGGTAGACAACTTGGATGAAGTAGTATATCCAGTTATTCAGGCTCTGAAGTGTCTGGCTCAGCCGGTGGGCAGTGATAGGATGGGCCCGGGAAGATGGAATCTCCGGGCCAGCTGAGGTAGAAGGGCTTGGAGGAATGTCAGCTAAAGTGGAAGGTCTTGGAGGCATAGCTGTAGTAGTGGAGGCCGGCTCAGAGGGAGCCTCTACTACAACTGGCTCTTCAGACTGACCGGTTGGGGCAGAAGCATGTGTCTTGTAGTTCTTTTCCTTGGGGTTGTCTGGCCCCTTACTGTACCATGAAAATGGAACTACTGGTTTGGCCTTGACATCATAGGACTTATTTTCCACCTCCAAGTCCCGGAAATACATAGAGAGAGTGTTGGGGTAAGGGTAGTTCCGGTCGTGCTCTACACCCACTAAGGAGATAGTGCGGGTCATCACATTCCCCACATCGATAGGGTATCCCGCCATGATGGAAGCAACCAATATAGCCCGGTGGAGAGGAATGGTCTGGTCATGGGTAGTAGGGTCCAACCTACTGCAAACAAAAGTCAACCAACCCCTAGCCTCAAAATTTAGGGTCCTCCTCGGTATTTTTACCCCCGCAGTCAACCACTCAGGAACGGTACCTGGGACTGCCAGGTACTGAGCTAACCATGGACGGACCCCCTCGCCCATATCCAACTTTGCCTGATATAGAGTCTCGTCCTCTTCATTGAAGCCCAAATATTCATTCAGAGACTTCCCGTCGAACAACACCTTTTTGTCTGGAACCTTGGTCACTTTGGAACCCTTGATGATGTGGGCCACATTACAGTAAAATTCCTTGACCATATGTTCATTTGCCTCAATACACTGCTCCATAAATATTTCCCAGCCCACTCTAGTCCTAAACTGCCTTTGCACGTCAGGGTTGTGGGGTAATAAGTCTTTGTCAATGAAACTTCACTCCGGTATCAACTTTCTCACCGGCCACCACTCCCTAAACTTGTAGTAGGCTATCTCACTCACAAATCTATCTTCCCACACAGCGGGCTTCCTAGTTCGGGCAATGCCTCCCACCTGAGGCTCACCACCCTCCGGTACCTCCTCATCTCCCTCATCATCTCCGCCTGCACTCTCCCAGATAATGAAGTTGTGGGGGAGGTGGAGTCGTCCCCACTACCGGCTGCTGAGCCCTCAGACGACTCAGAAACGTTATTTACTGGCCTTCGGATAGTGGGTGATGGTGAAAGAGTATCATCAGTCAATTGAAAGTCGGTGACGATATAAGTTGGGACTGAGTCGGAAGAGAGATCCCTTGACGGTTGATACTCACTCCCCGAGGAATGAGAAGCTACTCTATCTGCAGCTTTCATCAGCTTCCTGGTTTGTTTGATGTTTTCCCGAGCTTGGGGAGTGAGTTTGACTATTCTCTTTCCCTTGCCCCCTCAGGAGGAATCACCTCTCCCGGGTTGTTTTGATCCTCTGCCTCATCGTTGTTTAACCATTGTCTGCAGGCACAAACATCTAACTTTGTTAGTATCAGCAGAGACAGTGAGAGATATGTATAATGAATTGTAGAACAGAAGCAGAAAATTGCAGACATAGTTGCACGAACAGGCCAGGGCGGATCGCACAAAATGGCAGTGCGGCCGCGCTGAGGCCACCGCGGACCGCACAGAAATGACTGCGGTCCGCACAGGTCTAAGGTCCTCAAAAATAGCTCTCTGAATATCACCACCATGGCTCACACAAAATAGTACCGCGGTCGCGGTGGGCCAGTACGGACCGCACAAAATGTAGTGCGGCCGCACTGGTCAAGGGTCACTGAGATACACAGATGGTACTGCGGACTGCACAGAAATGACCGCGGTCCGCGGTGCGTGCCCAGATCTGGCATTGAGTTTGGGCTCTTGGGTTTTGTATTTAAGTTCAAATTTGTACCTAATCAGGGTCCCTACTCAATTACCCAGTCCATTATACTTAACAAGTCAACAAAAATTGCCATTTAAATTAACCTAATCTAACAATTAGAGAAATATGGGAAGAAGAAGAAGTACAAGTTAAGGAATACGCAACTAAAATGAAACTAAACAATTAATCAAAGATGAATTGAGTGAAATGTTACCAGATAATGAGATGAAGTGCAACAAATCAATGTCAAGCAAGAGTTACGGTGAAAATGGTCAAGATGAACAGTAAAAAGGAGCTCTGAGAGTTTAGGGTTCGAAAAGGGTAAAAGGAGACCCTTGAGGTCTATTTATAGAGAAACCCGTAGGACCCATTCTTACATACGAGCGCGGCCGCACAAAATGGACCACGGTCCGCGCTGGGTTTGTTTAGAAGAAGTTTGAGAAGGCAACCTCCGCGGTCCGCACAAAACAGACCGCGGCCGCGGAGGTCCACCGCGGCCGCGGAGGTCCACCGCGGTCCGCACAAAATGTAATGCGGCCACGGTGGCAAACTTCAGAGAGTCCTCACATTGGCTCAAGCCAGTGCGGACTGCACAAAGTGTAGTGCGGCCGCACTGGAAACTTCAGAGACTGAACAATTTTGCCATTATACCCTGCACTGCATCAACTCAATCCCTGCAACATCTCACCATCAGTTAGCCCAAAAATCAATCCTATACTACCAAGAAAAATGAATGAAAACAAAAAGAAAAACACATGGGTTGCCTCCCAAGAAGCGCCTGATTTAACATCGCGGCACGACGCGGGTTACCATCACATCATTTGAAATGAACAACAGCCACCACATGGCTATCTTCAACCTTCCCAAGATAATGCTTGACACGGCGCCCATTCACTCTAAAGACTTCACCATTTTTATTCTTCAAATCTAGAGCACCAAACGGGGTCACACACACAACTTCAAATGGTCCACTCCACTTTAATTGCAGCTTTCCCGGAAACAACCTTAGACGAGAATTAAATAAGAGCACCAAATCACCAACTTTGAACTCCTTTCCACGAGCACATTTGTCATGAAGGTACTTCATCTTGTCCTTATACAAGGACGAACTAGAGTATGCGTGGAACCGGAATTCATCAAGTTCATTGAGTTGTTCAACACGAAGAATTGCCGCAACATCCCACTCAAGATTAAGCTTCCTCAAGGCCCACATGGCCTTATGCTCCAACTCCACTGGTAGATGACATGCTTTCCCAAACACCAACCGGTACGGTGACATACCAATTGGGGTCTTGTAAGCGGTACGGTAGGCCCATAGAGCATCATCTAACTTTTTAGACCAATTGGTCCTATTGGCATTGACAGTCTTGGATAAAATACTCTGATCTCCCTATTAGACACTTCAACCAGGCCACTTGCTTGAGGATGATAAGGTGTAGAGACTTTGTGGTTGACATCATACTTGGATAGCAAAGTATCAAAAGCTCTATTACAAAAATGCGATCCTCCATCACTAATGATTGCCCGGGGTGTACCAAACCTTGTGAAAATGCTCTTCTTTAGAAATGACACCACACTCCTAGCTTCATTGTTGGGCAAGGCCACGGCCTCAACCCATTTTGACACATAATCAACTGCTACATGAATGTAAGTGTTCCCACACGAGCTAACAAAAGGGCCCATAAAATCGATACCCCATACATTTAAAGATATCAACTTCAAGAATTGTGTTCAGAGGCATCTCATCTTTCTTGGAAATCCCGCCCACTCGTTGACATTGATCACATCTTTTCACTAGATCACGTGCATCTTTGAACAAGGTTGACCAATAAAAACCACAACTCAGAACTTTCGAAGCTGTCCTCACCCCTCCATGATAGCCACCATAGGGGGAGGAATGACAAGCCTCCAAAATACTCACTTGCTCTCCCTCCGGGACACACCTTCGTACAAGTATGGCTCATCCCAATAGAAGTCCAGACTATCCCATTTGAGCTTCTTCCTTTGGTTAGAAGAGAGCTCACATGGGGTGATGCCAGTCACAATGAAAGTAGCAATATCCGCAAACCATGGCATATCACACATTGACACAGAAAGTAGTTGCCCATCGGGGAACGTATCATTGATCTCCAAGCCATCACACGGCCTTCCTTCCTCTTCCAAGCGGGACAAATGATCCGCAACTTGGTTTTCACTACCTTTCCAGTCCACTATTTCCAAATCAAACTCTTGAAGAAGTAACACCCATCGCATCAACCTTGCCTTGGAATCTTTCTTGGTCATCAAATACCTAAGGGCGGCATGGTCAGTGTGCACAATGACTTTGGCCCCCATAAGATATGGCCGAAATTTTTCCATGGCGAACACAATAGCCAACAATTCCTTCTCCATCACCGTGTAGTTCTGTTGAGCTTCATTCATAGTCTTGCTTGCATAGTACACGGGATGAAACATTTTGTTCACTCTTTGACCCAAAATTTCCCCAACCGCAACATCACTCATGTCGCACATGAGCTCGAAAGGCAAGCTCCAATTGGGTGCGGTAATGATCGGGGTAGTTGTCAACTTATGCTTTAGAAGTTCAAAGGCCTCCATGCATTTCTCATCAAACACAAACTTAGCATCTTTCTCTAGCAACTTGCAAAGGGGATTCACAACCTTCGAAAAATCCTTGATAAATCATCGGTAGAACCCCGCATGCCCAAGGAAACTTCTCACCCCTTTGACAGAAGTGGGGGGAGCAAGCCTTGAAATCACCTCAATCTTGGCTTTATCTACTTCAATCCCATGCTTAGAAATTTTGTGACCCAACACTATGCCCTCTTCAACCATGAAGTGGCATTTTTCCCAATTGAGAACGAGATTTGTGTCTTCACATCGGGCCAAGACTCTATCCAAATTTCCCAAACACTCTGCAAATGAATCACCAACCACACTAAAATCATCCATAAATACCTCCAAAATGTCTTCCACCATATCAGTGAAAATAGCCATCATGCATCGTTGGAAGGTCGTCGGAGCATTGCACAACCCGAACGGCATCTGGGAGAAAGCAAATGTACCATATGGGCAGGTGGATGTGATCTTCTCTTGTTCCTCCGGAGTGATTAAGATTTGATTATAACCCGAATATCCATCCAAAAGCAATAAAAAGCTCGCCCCGCAAGGCGATCAAGCATTTGGTCAAGGAATGGCAAAGGGAAATGATCCTTGCGGGTCACGTTATTTAGCTTCCGGTAGTCCATGCAAACTCCCCAACCGGTAATGGTCCAAGTGGGAATAAGTTCATTGTTGTCATTTGTCACCACAGTCATTCCACCCTTCTTCGGCACACATTGCACCGGATAAGTCCATGAGCTATCGGAGATTGGATACACCACAGCTGCATCTAGCCACTTGAACACTTCTTTCTTCACCACTTCTTGCATTGCTTCATTGAGCCTCCTTTGATGTTCCAAGGAAGTCCTTGAATCATCCTCCAAAATAATTTTGTGCATGCAAAATGCGGGGCTTATTCCCCGAATATCCGCCAGAGTCCATCCAATTGCCTTTTTTCGCTTTTTGAGCACCGCCAATGTGGCATCTGCCTGCATGTTAGTAAGACAAGAGGAAAGAATAACTGTTAAAGTTGAATAGGAGCCCAAGAATTCATACCTGAGGTGTGGAGGAAGTAGCTTCAACTCCAACACCGGTGGCTCCTCAATTGATGGTTTGGTTGGTGGAGTTTTCCGATTTTCAAGATCCAAAGACAATTTTGTTGGCTCATAGGAATAAGAGCCCATCCCATGTAAGGCATTGACACACTCCACTCTGCCTGCATCATCATTGACATCAAGATTTAAGAGCGCGGCCTCAAGGGGATCCTCCACGTTAATCATAGAACTTGTGTCATCCACTATCATAGCTGTGACAATGTCCACAAATGAGCACACCTCGGTGCTATTGGGTTGCTTCATGGATTTGCAAATATGGAAAACGACCTTCTCATCCCCCACTTAGAAAGTTAGTTCACCCACTTCAACAACAACCAATTCCTTCTCCGTTGCAAGGAAAGGTCTCCCTAGAATAATTGGGACCTCATAGTCCACCTCACAATCCAAAATCACAAAGTCAGCCGGTAGGAATTTGTCCACCCGGACAAGCACATCATCAACTATACCCAAAGGACGATTCATTGATCTATCTGCCATCTGTAATCTCATGGAAGTTGGCCTTGGTGGCCCAATACCTAGAGTCTTGAAAATTGAGAAGGGCATTAAATTGATGCTTGCCCCAAGATCACATAAAGCTTTGGCAAAGTCTGCACTACTAATAATGCAGGGGATAGTGAAAGCACCGGGATCCTCTAATTTCGGGGCCATTGAATGTACTATGGCACTAACTTGGTGGGTCATCTTGATAGTTTCACAGTCCATTGATCTTTTCTTTGTAACCAAGTCTTTCATGAATTTAGCATAACCAGGCATTTGCTCCAAAGACTCCACCAAAGGCACGTTGATGGATAAGCTCTTCATCATGTCAATGAACTTTTTAAATTGGTTGTCACTTTTCTGCTTTGCTAGCCTTTGAGGATAGGGGGGAGGTGGTCTAGGTAAAGGTGCCTTGGCTTTTGGCACCACTGGCTCCTGCATGTCAATTATGTGCTCCCTAGACGGGTTCACGGCCTCTTGAGTTTCCACCTCGGCCTCATCAATGTCAATCCTCACATCATTGTTCACCTCATTCTCAACCACATCTTCAACTACCAAAGGAACATCATTTTCTTGCAACTCAACATCATCATCCACAACTTGTTTATCTTTCGAGGCATGCACATCACCGCCTCTCCCACTTCTTGTTGTAACCACCATCACATGATTGTTCCCACCCTTAGGGTTCACTATTGTATCACTTGGTAGAGCACCCTTTGGGCGAGTATTCAACAATTGAGAGATTTGGCCTAATTGCACCTCTAAATTCCGGATAGAGGTATTGTGGGAAGCCAATTAAGCATCGGAATCTTGGTTCTTCTTCATAATTTGTTCGAACATCATTTCTATTCTTCCCATATCATTACCCGAAGAACTAGATCCTTGAGAAGGGAACAAGGGTGGATTGTTCGGTTGTTGGTACATTGGGGGCCTTTGAAAGTTGCCCCTGATTGCCTTGATTTCCATTGTTGTTCCAATTGCCTTGACCATTGTTGTTCCAATTGTTGTTATTACCATTCCAATGCCCTTGGTTACCTTGATTGTTGTTCCCCCAATTACCGCATTGGTTGTTGTTGTTCCAATTTCCACCACCTTGTTGTTGATTGCCCCAATTACCTTGGGGTCGCCATTGTTGGTTTGAAGAGTTGCCTCTATTGCCTTGATAGTTGTTAACATATTGTACCTCTTCATTTTGCTCATCATAGCCATCATTCGGAAACCCATCACAATTATCATCAAATTGCTCAGAATTCCCTTGGTTTTGTTGCCTTCTTTGCCTTCTCTTGTTGGTAAGCATACTCACACCTTCCATTGCATTCAGTTGGCAAGGGTTTTGGTCTTGTTGCAACTGTGCCTTAGCCAATTAGTTCATAGTAGTTGTCAACTCCGCTATGGCCTGTCCATGGTCATGTAGTTCCTTGTGCAAATGGATGACCGTGGGGTCACCTTGGGTAACATTTGCTCTACTTTGCCATGCGGAGGATGTATCCGCCATCTCATAAGGAATCTCGCAAGCTTCGTCATAAGAAAACTTCATGAAATTATCCCCGGCCAATTGATTGACTATGCATTTATTTGTAGTATTGATGTCCCGATAGAAGGTTTGTTGAATCATCGCCTCGGTCATATTGTTGTTTGGGCATTCTTTCACCATTGTTCTAAACCGCTCCCAAATCTCATGCGAAGGTTCCGTGGGTTCTTGCTTGAAAGCCAATATCTCATCTCGAAGTGCCTCCATGTGCCCCGGTGAGAAAAATTTAGCAGTAAATTTATCCGCCAACTCATCCCAAGTTGTGATGGAATGGTTGGGGAGTATCTCTAGCCAATCCAATGCCTTTCCCCGGAGTGAGAATGGAAAAAGTCTCAACCTAAGAGCATCTTCGGACACATTCGTCTGCTTGCTATCCCAACATGTATCCACGAACCCTTTTAGATGTTTGTAGGCATTTTGATCCGCAGCGCCCGTGAAATACCCACGCTGCTCAAGTAAGGTCAACATCACATTAGTTATCTGAAAATTACCCGCCCGAATTCTGGGTGGGACAATAGCACTTGAATATCCTTGGTTTGGTAATACTCTGGGAGCCACTCTTAGTGGTGGCAGAGGAGGGTCTGGAACATTATCATTAGCATTGGCCTGGCGGCCTCGTCTTGGTCCGGGAGGTACAAGAGGCACCTCATTCTCTCCAATTTCATCTACCTCCTCCCCCGCAAGCACATTTCCAAGAGGGTCATTAGCATTTAAAGCCATTGGGTACCTGTAGTAATCACACACACAAATTAGTGATAAGGAAGGAAAGAAGAACAACACACAAAACTAACTAAATAGACAGCCAAAACCGTTAGCTCCCCGGCAACGGTGCCAAAAGGTGATCGTAGCCTACTCCGCACCAATAAAAGGTAGCGAGAGAGGGTCGCAATAGCTTTTACCCAAATTGTGGATCGGGATCGAATCCACAGAGAGCTAGGATTGGAGTTGAGTCTCTATCTAGTCTAGAATCGTGTAATTGTTCCAAATGTCACTTCCAACATTTTTGGGTTTTCTTTTATAAACTACTAATATAAAACTACTAATTAGAATTGAAACTAGATTATGCTAAGAGATAATTGCTAACAGTTGTATATAATGGATTAAGGGGCACTAGGGTAGTGACTTTTACCTAGGTGGCTAATTGAAGGGTAATTGCTTCTAAAGCTTGATTGACATGATTGGGGAAATATGTATAACCGTTGCACAATTTTATCCACTCTCACACCTCTCGGTAGAGAGAGTGATTTTTCCCAATTGACTCTCTCGAGACCAAATGGGTAGGCAAATTATCTTAAGCAACTAGGGTTCAAGTCGGGTAATTACTCTCTCGAGGTTTAACCCTTTAATTGGGACTATCAATTCTCTTGTGTCCATCCCAATTCCTTGTTGGGTCAATTTCGGAGACTTAGGCTCTCTCTCTCAAGAAGAGCCAAGTCAACTTAGCACAAACCAGTGTTTGCAACCACCAATTCATTAATTAAACCATAAAATTGACCCAAATACAAACACCCATAGTCAATCTAACCTTAAATCACAACACCCATCAATTACCCACACTAGGGTTGAGCTACAACCCTAGCTAATGGGTTTAGCTACTCATACTTGAAGAAGAAAATAGAGAAATAGATGAAGAGGAAGACATATTAATTAATTACGAAAGAAAATACAGAGAATCTATCGTTAGAGTTAAGCTAAAATGCCCAAAATGGCTACAAAATAGCTTCTCACGAGCGCAGCTGCTTGATCACGCCCAACTATGCCTTATAAAAGGACACGCGGACGTTGCAAATATAATCTGAGTATTTATGCCCAGAGTCGAACCCACACGGAATTAACCTATCAATCACTTTCGTTGGACTTACTAAATTCTACGGAATCAACTTCCTCAAACGTTGTAAATAACAGTTGATGGTATTACTAATAACTAAGACTAAAAATAAATAAACAGCTGAAACTAACTATGCTTGAGTTGTAAAAAATAATGAGAAGGTTCTAAGGTAGTGATTTCCCCTATTAATGGAATCCCTTCCTGTTACGTTTCATATAGATTCACCAAAATATCTCTATCAATCATGAGCACTCCTTTTACCGTAAATCTCTCCCGAGTAATCACGATAATTTACTAGACTCACTCTCCCGAGATATACTAGCTGGTTTTGTTTATTACAGCTCACTTAGATTGCACCCAAGGCTTCGTTATCCCTAATCCCGCCTTTAAACCCGCAGTTATAGATCCCTCTTATACTTTGGGAGTGGTGATGTTCAACAATTACCTAAATATGCACTCTCTCCCGAGTTATGCACACTAAATAGGCAAACCTAATTGAGGATCCTGTCAATTAACTGCCACAAACACGTAGTTAAACAAATAGAGATTAAACTGGCAACTATATTAACATAATCACGAAGTTCATCCTTCAATAGGTTCCATCAAAACCCTAGACAAAGGAATTAGCTACTCATGACAAAACGAAAATAAACTACTAAATTATTCATAATGGGTAATTGCAAGAAAATAAAAGAGATAGAAAAACTCTAATGTTTGGTTGATCTTCTCACACTTGTTCTTGCCTCCAAAAGTAGTCTAAAAACAAGCTTAACTTCAACTTGGGCGAATTTCTAGAGCTTATAAGGGTTTTACAAAAGTTTCCCCGAAAATACACTTTAGTCCCCAGACTTCCAGCGGCGTGAACAGTTCACCGCGGTCGCGGCTGTTGATACCTAATTTTTCCCTACGTATTTTTCGTACCCAAAATACTTCCAAAATAGCATATTTGTGCATATATAAGCACCCCCGTGAGTTTTGATATTTTTTGATGATTTTTAAACCGATTTATTGCCTATTTTTATACCATAAAATAAAATAATTATTCCCAAATTTTGCCATTTTGGTGAACGATTTATTTTATTCTCATATTTACATCAAAACATAGCTAACATGATTTTTGCATATTTTTTTTAAATAAATTTGGTATTTTTAAAACCAAATTGCATATAATTGCAATACTAGCCTCTTTAAAGATTCAATTGTAATTATATTTATAAAATTGACTCCAGTATTTTTAATTTGATAATTATGTATCATTAATCATTTTATCACATTTGATTTATTTCCAAAGTTATTTTGCTATTTTTTTATAAATTAAAACAAGGGAAAAGTGGCTATTTAAGAGTTAGCCCTTTGCATTTTAATTTTAGCCCGAAATTAACCTCAATCTTAAGCCCAAATCAGACCCAAAATTCCCTACCCAATTTCTTAATTAACCCGACCCACGGCCCGTTTATTTTTACCCGCCCGGCTCCCTTTTGATCCAGGTCGTTGATCAAAGTGAACCGGCCACATTTCCTCCTTACCATTTTAATTCCCAAACGACCCTAACCCTATCCCCATTCTTCAAATCCGCCGCCTCTGATTCCTCTCATCTCTCTCGAACCCTCTCAACCTCTGAAACCCTAATATCCACCTACCTCCAGAATCCATGGCTAATCTAGCTATGGACAACCTCTACCCACCATCTCCTGCTCTCACACGCTTGCTCATTGAAGATTCGAGGCTAGACCTCGAAGGTCTTCATCAAGACCCTGGCCGGTTCGAGTTTCTTTAGCCGTTTCTAGCTTTGCTTCGGCGTATCTCAGCCTCTCGAGCCTAGATTCGACCTTGCTAGCTCAGAACCATTCTCGAGACTTCCAAGCCTTCTCGTCCTTTTGGGTTCTCAGAAACCCTAGCCTAATCGAGGTTCCTTTTTCGCTTATTCGTCTAGATCTATGCTAGATCTATGCTGTGTGTGCCATTTTAGAGTTTTTCCCCAATTTTTCCTTTTCAAAACTGTTCGAATCCTATTTTTAGGGTTTTCTAAATGTTTTTGATTCTTTTACTGTTTTTATGTGTGTTCATGCTCGTTGTTTTATTCCTTGTTATGTTCAAGCCTGCTCTTGTGTTTCTTACTGGATCTTTTACGGAGATTATTTTACCTCTTTTGTTCACATGTTAGCCTAGGTTATTGACTCGCTTTTGCTTATGTGTTTAAGCTCATGCTTTGATTTTGTTTCTGAGTTTTGTTGATCATGCTCTTGCCTACCTTCGTCTTAAAACTCGTAGTTTCCTCTTACTTCTGTTTGTGCATATCTGCCTATCTCTGTGACTTTGAACGATTCCCTCACCTCCGACTCCATGTGAAACCCTAAGATTTGGGGGGNTATGAACTAAAAACTATAGAACTAATAACCAACCCATCACTTCGCATTATCTGGATCTAAAGAACCAGTCAAGATATGATATATAGGTCATATCTTTGTAGCAACTGAAACTAGGGTTTCACTCTGAAACCCTAGGTTTACAGACTCATGACGAGTCTGTAATCGAACTTGTGAACTTATTTGCCTATGATTATGGAAAAAACTCTCATTGTTCTTCTTTGTTTTGAACTGCATGCTTATATATAAGCTTCCCTTTTAAAGTTTTACTTTCGAAATTCCTTTCATCAGGCTAAGAAATTCGTCACTAATTTCTCTTGATTGAACCTCTTTTACCTTACTGATTTTTTTCTTAAATAATTGATCCTGTATCTTCTGTGATCTTGTACCAACGTTTGAATTATTTACTTCCTTAATTATCTCAGTCTCTTTGTGATTTACAACTGGAGCCGAGATCCTTTGACTAATTTTTAAACTCATACCTTATTCTTACTACTATGCCCTCTTTCCTTAAATATCCAATTGTGTATGTGACCTTATTTGTGAACCATATGGTCTCTTTACCTTAATTTAGCCTTAATAAACTGATTCTCTCTTCCTTCTTAGTCGTCTAAACTAGACCCTTAATTAAAGGAGTCTGTCTACCCTAATTGATACTAATTTGATTAGTTTCTATGTTTATACCTTTGTGCCTGCCTCACCTGTTTTCAAAACTATATAAAGGGCTCAACCCTCCCCTTTTTCAAAAGGGGCAGTAACAACGAGTAAGTAACAATCAAGCAATAATAGGCAATGTGCTTTCTACTCCCTTCTTCTCTCAAATACACATACCAGTTCTGTGTACTTCTCCCCTTTGCTTTCTGAAATACCCTTTAAGCTCTCCTTGAATCTTCAAGTGTTCTGCTGAAAACCCGAGTTGTTTCTGCTGCTTGCTTGCTGTGGTTACTCTGCTATTCTCTTACTTTGCAACTGGTATGACCATCATAGTTTAAATACTGCTCCTCCACTATGTGTTTCACATCCTAGTTCTGTTATGCTTTTTTTTACGGTTTTTCTGCAAACTTTGTCATTATTGTTCCTATGTGAATCCCCTTACCCTTTACCCTTTGTATGTGAGTTATGGTTCAGGGCATAACAACACTCCAATTTGTTGTCTATGATCCTGAATTGGATTCTTTTAATCCCAAACTCAATCAATGCCCATTCCCTTTTCCTGAGCCCTGGACTAGGGTCTGATAGTGTCCTAATCACTATCTAGACTTTGGTTTGACCTTCAAAAGGTCTGCTCCTAACTTGTTCAACCAAACAAGTGGTCAGGGGTGTGCCAGCCTACTTTGTAGCTAGGTATGACCACCACCTGTCATGGCTCCCCAATTTCCCTTTCACTTTGCACTTACTCTTAGCTATAAGTTCTGCCCCTCTCATGCAAGCCATGCTTTGGGACCCCTGAGCTCCCTCTGAACTTGGATGCATGAGAGCTGGCCCTGCCACACTGCACTATTCTAATTCTGATAGTATCCTGGGTGTAAGCAATGCCTGGAATCCCTGAGATTCCTTGGAACTTTGAAACACCTTGGATAAAGAGAAGGCTTTGGAAATCTGGATCCCGGAAGTGGCTCAGTCGCATGTTATTAGACATTAAGGTTGAATTAGGCTACTCGGATCGAGCTGTTAGCTTTTGATGTATCTTTTAATTTCCCGTTTGATTCATTAGATTGTAATAATTTTATATGAAACTCGGGGAGTATAGTAAAATGGTGTGGGAAGGGTCTTTACTTTTCTTGCATCCAAGGGGTAGAAATCATGAGTTAGGATTTTTATTCAAACTAGAAATCCTGCCTATAGGGTATTTAATACTGATTCAATCACCTAGAAAGCATGTCTACAGGATTTAACATTCATGTTCTGTAATGACACATATAGAGATCATGTCTATAGGCTCTTGCATTTCTTCATATACAAATGTCATTAGGCAAACCGTTTATAGGCTCAATAATAAAGTTGCATATAGACATCATGTGTATAAGACTCCTATTAATGTCATGAAAGGGTTTTAAAATCGGTAAACGTATAGAAAGCATGCCTATAGGAAACCTCGTCTTTAATAGCATCATTCGTTCTTAAGTAGTATCGATTGCTGGAACTAGTATGTTTACTATAACTGGTAATTTTCTACTTTTGAAACCCACTAAAATTGGTAAACCTTTTTCCTATAACCAATCTGCACTCCCCCGAAACTCGTAAACCTTTTAATCAGTCTACATCTTTTATGAAACAACTGGTAACTCTTTTCTAAAATCGGTTTGCATCTTTTCTCTTTGTTTAAACTGATAATTCTTTTTCTAAAATCAACTTCCATCTTTTCTGAAACTACTGGTAACTCTTTGCATCTTTTTCCTGAAATTAATAGATCTTACGCCTAGTTTTTATTTCAACTCATAAACAAAGGTTGGCTAATTAATGAATTGGGTCAGTCCCTGACAACTGTATCCGAGTTGCCTAATGCAGACTCTCTGTTTAAATACATGTGTTGAACCAGTCCTCTCGCTGCTTAATTTAATCTAAGACCAAATTAGTATTTGTCAAGGCATGCTAAACTAAATGATTGTTTGACTTCTGGGGTTAATTTGAGCCTTGTATGCTTGCTTGTCCTCCCCTTTTACTTGATACTTGTTTTGCATGTCGAGCTAGAATTTTATCCTTTAAACTCCACAAAGGCCCCCATCCCTTTCTTGCCCCTTAGGATTAGAAGTCCTAATACCCCGGGACTAAAAGGATTGGGACGGGTAGTAGTATGCGATAAGTAAACGATACCGTTCCGCGCTTTAATACCTTAACGTGGTGGGAAGGGTAGACATGGAGATGATGATTACACGATAACACTCCGCGTACAACTGAGTACCAGTGTTGTGCGAATGATCCATGTAATGCATAAACCTAGGACCCCTTTCTCCTTCTTTATTAGTTTAACAAAATTTTCTAAATCTTTAAAGCTATTGCATTTTCAATTTCTGCTTCTCGCATGATCTTTCGGATTATTTGCACTAAATACTTGACCTTTTCCTCTACTTGAACGTTTTTTACAAAAATTGCTCCTTTAAAATTCAGCACTTCTTTTAACCTTTTGTGCTTCTTGTACTTGTTTATTTACATTTACATCTAAAGTCACAATTGTTGTCATGACCCAAACCGATTGGCCGCGACAGGCACCCGGTACCTTACTCAATCGAGTACCAACATAACGTATCTTTCTTATTACATCATTATATACACGTGACATACGGGCCTAGTAGGCCAACATAATCATTTATAAACTCAAACATAGGCCGACAAGGCCGTACAATCTTTCACGTATACGAACATATGTCTACAAGCCTCTAAGAATACATAAATGCCATAAAGATCGGGATAGAGTCCCGTCATACCAAAAAATACACGTCTAAATCATACTAACCAAACAAGCAACTCCGAAGCAAATGGAGCGCACCAACACCTTCGCTGAGCTGATAGCCTAATAGGAGGACTGTCAACCTATCAATCGGGACCTGCGGGCATGAAACGCAGCGTCCCCAGGCAAAAGGGACGTCAGTACGAATAAAGTACTGCGTATGTAAGGCAGGAAAGCATAAATAAGAATAGTAATGTAAAGAGAGATAGAGGAGCTACAACCTGTAACATCTGAGTGCCACTGGGGACTACTGACATGAAATGCATAATACATATATATACATAAAACTTTTAAAAACATTCGACCTCTGTGGGCATCATTATCATCATATCGTACCCGGCTCAAAAGAGGACTCGGNAAACCCGCTAAAATTGGTAAAACCTTTTCCTATAACCAATCTGCACTCCCCCGAAACTCGTAAACCTTTTAATCAGTCTACATCTTTTCTGAAACAACTGGTAACTCTTTTCTAAAGTCGGTTTGCATCTTTTCTCTTTGTTTAAACTGATAATTCTTCTTCTAAAATCAACTTCCATCTTTTCTGAAACTACTGGTAACTCTTTGCATCTTTTTCCTGAAATTAATAGATCTTACGCCTAGTTTTTATTTCAACTCATAAACAAAGGTTGGCTAATTAATGAATTGGGTCAGTCCCTGACAACTGTATCCGAGTTGCCTAATGCAGACTCTCTGTTTAAATACATGTGTTGAACCAGTCCGCTCGCTGCTTAATTTAATCTAAGACCAAATCAGTATTTGTCAAGGCATGCTAAACTAAATGATTATTTGACTTCTGGGGTTAATTTGAGCCTTGTATGCTTGCTTGTCCTCCCCTTTTACTTGATACTTGTTTTGAATGTCGAGCTAGAATTTTATCCTTTAAACTCCACAAAGACCCCCATCCCTTTCTTCCCCTTTAGGATTAGAAGTCCTAATACCCCGAGACTAATAGGATTGGGACGGGTAGTAGCATGCGATAAGTAAACGATACCGTTCCGCGCTTTAATACCTTAACGGGGTGGGAAGGGTAGACATGGAGATGATGATTACACGATAACACTCCGCGTACAACTGAGTACCAGTGTTGTGCGAATGATCCATGTAATGTATAAACCTAGGACCCCTTTCTCCTTCTTTATTAGTTTAACAAAATTTTCTGAATCTTGAAAGCTATTGCATTTTCAATTTCTGCTTCTCGCATGATCTTTCGGATTATTTGCACTAAATACTTGACCTTTTCCTCTACTTGCACGTTTTTTACAAAAATTGCTCCTTTAAAATTCAGCACTTCTTTTAACCTTTTGTGCTTCTTGTACTTGTTTATTTACATTTACATCCAAAGTCACAATTGTAGCATGGCCGGGAACCACACTAGTGGATCTTGAGGGGTGCCTAACACCTTCCCCTCGAGATAATTTCAAGCCCTTACCCAAAACTCTGGTCTGCATCTTTAATTCTTCTAAAAGTGTCATAATGCACTATAATCATTAGGTGGCGACTCTCCCAACTCTCAAAAAACCCAATTCCCAAAGTGGGAAAAGAGTTGTCTTCCCAAATATCGTGAACCCGATTCCGCGAGGAAAAAGGGGGCGTCGACAGCATGGCGACTCTGCTGGGGACTTCTTTAGGCTTTTACCATTGCATGCTATACGTGACTTTATTGCTTTCTTTTATTGCTTTTGTTTAATGTCTTTATTTGACTAACTTGTTTCTTTTGTTTCTTTTTCTTTAATTACTTTCATTTATTGCTTTTCCATCAATACTGTTGTAATTTCTGAGCAATCATTGTAAACTTTATTGTATGAACGTGAAAATATATGTCAATTTGTTTCATCCTTGTAAACTGCATCTTCAACATCATATTCCACTCGTGCCAAACAAATACTATAGCAACGCTTATAATGAGTAGTTGCGCACTTCCAACACTACCACCCCCTAAATTTGGCAAAGGCATATTTGCGGTAAAACCAGTCGATCAACGGTGTAGTCGACGATTCCGTGCCTTTCCCTCTTGAGTTGTCCGCTCAAGGGTACCTGTCTAATACCCCAATAGAAACCTTATTCCATTTAAATTGTACATGCATCATGGTCAAACCTAGCCGAGTCAGTTATGTTGTCCACATAATGACTCATTAAGATAGCCTTGTCCAAAGTCCACCGGGTTTCCTTGAAACCCAAACGGCCGCCTCCATGTTCTGTGCATTTATTTGGAGAACTTAAGTGCTTTCTATGCTAATTATTGGTATAAATAGTGAGTCTGGTGGGGTGAGGGCCTAACGCTTTGTTTTGCAGAAAATGGAGAACAAGGTCCCCGACTTCGGTATGGTCAGTATACCCTCACTCTTGCTGACCTGGTGGAGGAATCTCCCATCAAATGACCAAATCAATGAATGGAAAGAGAGGGTCACCAAGGCTAGCTGAGGGAAACGAAGGAGAACGCCTGACAAAGGCATTTTTACTGGTGAACCTACGCGAGCTGGAGGATTTGATCAAAGAAGATGCCAAATCTGGGGAAGGTCCCTCTGGGACCAAGTAGTTAGGAGTCCTTTATTTTGCCTTAATGATGTAATAAGGTCAATGGCCACTAGTGACATTTACTTTCTGTTATTTAGAGTCGTTTTGGATTCGTCTTATTTTTATCAATAAAATGAGGCATTTAGCATTATAAGTTCTCCAAAACTATTTGTCGCTAGGCCTACGTCGGGCACAACGAGGCACCAAAATTAGGACGCGATTTATATTCCCGCACAATGTGTTTAAATACTGCAGTATTTTTTCCTCATAACCCGCACTAACTTGTTACCTTTTTTGTTTTTCTTTTATTTATATTCCCCTCCCCAAAGGTTAGTTCATGCATTCTGGCACCATCAGCATACTCCACAAGATCCAAGGGCCCTCCACCTCCTCCTCCTCCGAGTCCTGTCCGGAACAAGAACAAAGGTAAAATGGGAGATACAAGCGCCAGAAAGGAGATTGAGATTCCTCAGGGTACCCCGGTTGCTAAGGAAACTGCTACACAATTGGAGCAAAAGCTGTTGAAATTTCGAGAAGAACTGGATCAGGTTCGGAATTTGGCGAACCTATCATTTTCCCTCACCGCTCCTGATGTCAACACCCAGAATCCCGCACCTCCACAAAACACCCCGCAACCACAGATACAACCCACTCATACCTGTAACACATGCCACACTCCAAATAACACCCCACTACTCATTCCCGAGCCACTGAACACCATAAATGACCATCTCCACAACACTCCTATTTACGTGGATACTGTACCCCACTATGCCCAACCCATCTCAAGTGCACCCGAGTCTGATGACAAGGACTCCCTCATCAGGAACTTAGCGGCAGAGCTCAAGAAATTAACCAGCCGAGTTCAGGGTGTAGAAGATAACAAAGGCATTGAAGGAATGAATTACGAGGACTTGTGCATTCAACCAAATGTTGAACTTCCGGAGGGGTACAAACCTCCCAAGTTTGAAATGTTTGATGGAACAGGAGATACCAAGTCCACCTGAGGACCTATAGCGATAAGCTAGTGGGGGTCGGAAGAGATGAGAAGATCCGTATGAAGCTCTTCATGAGGAGCTTAAAGGGAGATGCATTATCCTGGTACATCAGTCAAGACCCCAAGAAATGGACGAGTTGGGTAGGTATGGCATCGGACTTCATGGATAGATTCCAGTTTAATACAGAGAACGCACCAGATGTATTCTACATACAGAATTTGAAGAAGAAACCCACCGAAACATTCCGCGAGTATGCTACTCGTTGGAGGTCAGAAGCTGCAAAGGTCAGGCCGGCCCTAGAAGAAGAGCAAATGAATAGATTCTTCGTCCGGGCCCCGGATCCCCAATATTACGAGAGGTTGATGTTGATCGAGGGTCAAAAGTTCTCTGATATCATCAAACTCGGAGAAAGAATTGAAGAGGGCATCAAGAATGGTATGGTTACAAATCTTGAAGCATTGCAAGCCACCAATAAGGCTTTACAAACTGGTGGCGCGTCCAAGAAGAAAGATGTAAGTGCCGTGATGGTCGCACAGGGAGCCAAATCACCACCAAAATACCACACTTACCCATCACCTCCACTTACATATCAGCCCATCCCGAATTACCAAGCACCCACACCCTCTTATCCACCTCCCGTTTACCAATCCTCTCCACCTCTCACATATCAACCCACCTCACCCAGATACTCTCAACCAGCACTTATTTACCAAGCTTATAACGCTCAACCCTCTCACTATCAATCACCACCCACCCGTCAAAATTTTCCGAGACCCAGACCAAATTTTGACCGAAAACCTCCCAGACAATACACAGCCATCGCAGAACCAATTGACCAGTTATATGAAAGACTTAAAGCTGCTGGTTATGTCACTCCTATCCCAGCCAAAGCTCCAGAAAATCCCTCCCAGTGGGTCAACCCCAACAAGACCTGTGCGTATCACTCCGGCATGAAGGGACACACCCTTGACGAGTGCTGTTCATTGAAAGATAAGATTTAGACCCTGATCGACAATAAGGTCATTATAGCAAAGGAGCCCGCTCCTAATGTTCGTAACAACCCCCTGCCTGACCAAAAAGGTGGAGACATTCATATGATCGAGATCGAGGATGATTGGGACCCCAAAGGGTCAATAGGTTTGATTGCTGAAGGGGATGAACCAAAGAAGCCAGCGGTTACCCTTAACCCAATTGTTGTGCAGAATCAGCCCTCCATGGACGACGAAGTAAATATGTCTATACCTCTTGAATTTAAAGCGCCTCCCTCTGCAAAGGCACCCGGACCAATCGAGGTTGAATTTGGAGTTCCAAAGGCACG
>NW_017676273.1:44204-48201 GCF_001879085.1 Nicotiana attenuata | reverse complement strand
CTCAGTCTTTTATGTTAAGAAGTTTTATGAGTACTTCTTTATATTCTATTCTTGCCTTTTTACTTATTAGGACTTATAGAATAGCTTAGCATTTTTATCCTTTGAAAATGCTTTATGATTCTTCTCATGGAATATCAACATGAGGTTTATAAAAGAGGGCCCTTTTATTTTATAGACACTTAATGAAGAAGACGTCTCAACTTCATAATAGTGTTATAATACGATGAAAGAAATAGGAATACACATGTTTTGTACGCTACAACTTCGACAAGTTTTTATTTATGAACTTGAACAAACATTTACATGTATTAAAGTACATCTATAACTTTCTCGCAACTGTTTTCCTTGTAACAGATTTATATAAAAGAAGAACAATAGACACGAGGTTTTTCTTTATAACCCGTTTTAGTACATAGTCCCGACCCCATCTTTAGGAAGGGTTTGAGAGGTGACTCTATTGTTCCCATGGTAAAGAATACTATGATGTATGCTTATGCTTGGATTCCATAATCTCTGCTCGACACTTGTCTCTTGATTTACGCATCTATTTTCCGCACGTATCCGTTCTGTGTTTATTGTACAGTCCCCAAGTGTTTGAGCTGTGAAATATGAAGCCTCAAGCACTTGTTTTTTCCTCTTAACTTGGTCCTTTTCCTGAAACAGAAAAATTTGCGGGACTCGGAGGTTCGATTAGAGATGAAGACTACCTAACCCGTGTATTTTTCCATCAGATTAATTGTAACCCTGGGCTGGGAATTTAAGAATATTCCCTTTTGCCGTACAGGTCGTGACTCATCATTTGGCACGAGTTAGGGTTTTTGCCTAGCATCTAAAATCGTTAGTAAAATTGTTAATAATTAAAAAAAAATATTGAACATAGAGATACCTGACCGTGGATACTTTTCTCAAAAATAGTATCTTTTTAGATGGACAGCATTCCAATGTGAGGGTAATAGCTTGCCATCCATTGTCTCCAACTCGTATGCTCCTTTTCCTGCAATGTTACGAACTCTGTAGGGTCCTTCCCATGTTGGACTCAGCTTTCCTGAATTAGCAGCCTTTGTAGATTGGAACACCTTTTTAAGCACGAAGTCCCCAATTTTGAAGAATCTGAGGCGTGTTTTCCTGTTATAGTATCGTTCAATTACTTGCTTTTGTGCCGCCATTCTTATTAGTGCAGTTTCTCTTCTTCCTTCTAACAAATCAAGATTCACCCGCATCTCTACATCATTTGATTCCTCCGATGCTTGAACGTACCGTGTGCTTGGTTCTCCTATCTCTACTGGAATCAAAGCCTCCGCACCATAAACCATTGAAAATGGGGTTTCTCCCGTGCTTGTTTTTGTCGTTGTACGATAAGCCCATAATACTCCAGGTAATATTTCAGGCCAATTACCTTTCGAATCTTGCAATCTTTTCTTCAAGTTGTTGACGATAACCTTATTCGTGGACTCAGCTTGTCCATTTCCCACTGGGTGATATGGTGTAGATGTTATTCTTTTAATCTGCCAACTTTCAAAAAATTCTGTGATTTGGGCCCCTATGAATTGTGGTCCATTATCACAGACGATTTCCCTTGGTACTCCAAAACGGCATATTATGTTTCTCCAAATGAAGTCTTTAACTTCTTTCTCCCGCACCTGTTTAAAAGCTCCTGCTTCTACCCATTTAGTGAAGTAATCTGTAAGCACAAGTAGAAATTTTACCTGACCTTTTGCTAGTGGTAAATGACCTACAATATCCATTCCCCATTTCATAAAGGGCCACAGAGCTATGACAGGATGGAGTAACTCAGCTGGTCTATGTATATTATTGCCGTATCTTTGACATTTATCACATTTAGACAAGAAATCATTAGCTTCTTCTTCCATCTTGGGCCAATAATATCCTGCTCGAATCAATGTTTTCACCAGCGACCTCCCACCAGCGTGACTTCCGCAATGTCCTTCATGTACTTCCCTCATCACATATTCTGTTTGAGAGGGTCCGAGACATCTTGCTAATGGGCCACCAAACATCTTTCGATAAAGATTTCCTTGATGTAAACAATAACGGGCAGCTTTTTTGCGAAGTGCATGAGCTTTTGTTTTGTCGATAGGCACGGTACCATGCTGTAAAAAAGCAATAATTTCATTTCTCCAATCCCATGTTAAATGATTAAAATTTACCTCATTCTTATCAGGTTCGAGGACGGAATGAAATAGATGTACGATTGAAGTATTTGTATCATTTGCCACGTCTGCTGCAGACGCGAGATTAGATAATGCATCTGCTTCTGCATTCTCGTCTCTTGGGATCTGCATTACCTTCCAGGTTTGGAATTGTGTTATTAATTCCCGTACTTTTTCCAGATATTCTTGCATTCGAGTTTCCCTGGCTGTAAAAGTCCCCAGTATTTGATTAACCACAAGTTGAGAATCGCTCTTGATTATAATCTGGGTTATGCCAAGTTCGCGTGCCAGTTCTAAACCTGCAATTACAGCCTCATACTCTGCTTCATTGTTAGTTATAGAATGACATTTTATAGCTTGTCTAATAGTTTCACCTGTAGGAGGTACGAGAACTATCCCTAGGCCTGCACCTTTTACATTAGAAGAACCATCAGCGAATAAAATCCAAGTCCCCGGATTTGCACTATTAAAAACTTGTAACTCTTTTTCTGCTTCTGAATACATTCCCTGACTAAAATCAGCTATGAAATTGGCTAATACTTGAGATTTATTGCAGTTCTAGATTGATAACTGATTTCATATTCGCTTAACTCTATGGCCTATTTTGCTAACCTTCCCGACAACTCATGTTTATGCAAAATGCTTCGTAATGGAAAAGCAGTAACCACAACAATGGGATGGGACTGGAAATAAGGTCTCAATTTTCTAGATGCCATGATCAAAGCTAAAGCTAACTTTTCTAGTTGCGGGTATCGTGTTTCAGCATCTAACAGAGATTTATTTACATAATAGATAGGAGATTGTTTACCTTGGTCCTCTCGAACTAAGACAACACTTACCGCAACTTCTGATACAGCCAAATAAATGAGCAACTTTTCACCCTCCTTCGGTTTTGCTAGCAGCGGCGGGTTTGACAAATAAGCTTTCAAATTTTTGAGAGCCAGTTGACAATCTTCGTTCCATTCAAAATGATCTTGTTTTTTGAGTGCTGCGAAAAATTTAAAGCACTTCTCCGAAGATTTGGAAATAAACCTCCCCAAAGCCGCAATTCTTCCTGTTAATCTTTGAACCTCTTTCTTACTTGTAAGGATATCGGGAATTTCTTCTATTGCTTTGATCTGAGAGGGATTCACTTCAATGCCACGGTTAGCAACAAGAAAACCCAAAAATTTACCTGAGGCAACTCCAAATGCACATTTTTCTGGGTTGAGTTTCATATTAAATTTTTGCAAAATTCCAAATGTAACAGATAAATGAGAAATATGATCATTAGAATGTTGGGTCTTGACGAGCATATCGTCTATATATACCTCCATAGTTTTTCCTAAATGTTCTTGGAACATTTTGGTGACCAACCTTTGATAGGTTGCTCCAGCATTCTTGAGACCAAAGGGCATTACTTTATAACAGTAAGTCCCCCTGTCTGTGATGAAAGAAGTTTTGTTTTCATCACCGGGGTCCATTTTTATTTGGTTGTACCCCGAATATGCATCTAAGAAACTTAAAAGTTCATGCCCTGCAGTTGCATCAATTAACTGATCTATATGAGGTAGAGGGAAGGAATCTTTTGGACAGGCTTTGTTAAGATCGGTATAATCTACACAAACCCGCCACTTACCGTTTTTCTTAGGTACGACAACCGTATTAGCCAACCAATCGGGGTACTTTACCTCACGGATTGACCCAATTTTTAATAGCTTTTGGACCTCCTCTTGAATCACCTGATTTTTGAAAGCTCCTTGCTTTCTTTTCTTTTGTTTAACGGGTATGCAAGATGGGTCTTCATTTAGTTTGTGAGTCATTACATCCGGTGGTATTCCTGTCAT
>NW_017676273.1:16289-43537 GCF_001879085.1 Nicotiana attenuata | reverse complement strand
AGATCATGTACAAGTAAGATATTACCAGCGCGTCGTGGTGGGGGTGATCACTCCTTCTGTGTCTGCATCATTAAAAGTGATACTTTCATCCTCTAAGGTTTGACGCACTCGTTTCCCGTGCGTGATTGTGACTTTGGAAACTTTATTTGAAGCTGTGTATATTACTCCATAAATTTCTTCTCCCCCACTTATAACATTCACGGTTCTCTTGGGTGATGGGGGCTTTGGTGGCTCTTGCCTGTTTTTCATGTAGGCTTGCTTTCCTTTCTCGCTAAACAACTCAGTGAGATAACCTTGTTTCAACAGATGGTCCACTTCACTTTGTAAGAATCTACATTCTGAAGTTTTATGCCCGTGATCATTATGAAATTCACACCAATGATCTGGATTGCGCTTGTTTGGATTTGATCGCATCTCCTTCGGCCACCGTACCTTATCTCCCATGCTTCTTAAAACAGCTACGAGCTCGGAGGTAGTGACATTGAAATTATATCCACCAAATCTCGCCTTCAAACTTCCATCATCATCTCGTGCCCCGCGTATGTTTCGATCATTCGCAAACCTCGATGAGGAGCCTGACTCCCTGTTTCTTGATTTTTGATCATATCGTTGATTATCCTGTTTTATTCGTGAATCTTTTCCTGCAGGACCCATATAAGGATCGTACCTGTTTTTACCTGATCTTTTTTCAGCTTCGGATCTCCTTGAACTGCTTCTGTCTTCATGTTGAAATCGAGGCACGGTATCTTCTTCGATTTGCAACTTCGTACTGTACCTGTTATACACATCATTCCACGTGGTTGCAGGGAACTCTCGAAGGCTTTCTTTAAGTCTTCTCGTGGCTTCAGAACTTTTAACATTTAGATTGCTCGCAAAAGCTATTGCAGCCCAATTATCTGGTACGCGGGGTAAAGTCATTCGTTCGCGTTGGAACCTATCAACAAAATCTCTGAGCAACTCTGTATCCCCTTGTTTGATTTTAAAGATGTCCTCCATTCTTTTTTCAACCTTTTGTGCTCCTGAGTGCGCCTTAATGAAAGAATCTGCAAGCTCAGCAAAAGAGTTTATAGAGTTTTCAGGCAAAAGAGAATACCAGGTTAGTGCACCCTTGGTGAGTGTTTCACCAAATTTCTTGACCAACACGGACTCAATCTCCTGCTTGGTTAAATCATTTCCTTTGACCCCTGTAGTAAATGCCGTCACATGGTCACGTGGATCGGTTGTGCCGTCATATTTTGAAATGTCAGGCATTTTAAACTTTTTAGGGATTGAAAGGGGAGCAGCACTCGGTTTCCAAGGTTGTTGTGAATATTTATCCGCATCTATTCCTTTGATTATTGGGGGAACTCCAGGGATTTGCTCGATGCGCTCGTTTTGTTCTTTGAGCTGTGTCTGCAAAGTTAGTACCAAATTTTGTAAATAAGAATTATTTGTATTACCTGGATTCATTTCTCGTGGTTCAATGGGGGTTCCTTCGTTTGAATTAACAAGGCCAGAACGAGGATTCTCCAGCGTATTGTTATTTGGCGAAGGTGTGGACGGCGCAGCAGGTAACCGGCTAACTAGCGCTTGAAGAGCTTGGCTAACCCGTGCATCAATTATTCTTTGCAGAGCTTCTTCTGGTCCCTCAAAATGTTCTGATTGCTCTTGCACATCAGCATGTGATTTAGGAGTGCCTTCACGAGATTGACGTGGTGAATTTTGAAGGGCAGGAACCGCGTTAAAGTTCTGCAAATCTCCTTGATCTTGATGCATTTGATTTTCACGGTTTCCCAAGGTGTTTTCACTGTTATTATTGTCATGTGACATGATGATAACAACAGATAGACTGTAACTTAAAAAGAATAGATTATCAGATTCCCGGTAACGGAACCAATTTGTTTCACCAAAGAAATAATATTTTGGATAAAACTAGAATTTGAGATGAAAAATCAGGTTACTGATAATCAAGAGACCAAAATAATAATAGGCTTTCTGAGAATAATAATAAAGCAATAAACAAAATTTCTTATTTCAGTATGATGTAAAAGATATCCTTTTCCCAATACAACTTCCTCCTTTTATAGTTGATTCTAGGTAAAGGAAATAAACCTAAGCTTTAATGAGACAATTATGGACAATAAATGACATTAAATGAGCCGTTACACAATCATTCCTATTAAATACCAATTTTCTAACGTATCAGGTATTTAATACTGAATTTGGACTCCTTTTTGTCTTCAGATTCATGTCTTCAATGCCTTTCGACCCACTGGCTTTAAATGACTTCGAATTGGTACGAGACTCGTGTCTAAACTGCTTCTCGTGCCTATTTCACTTCTTCTTCCCGTACCTGTCATTCACCGTACCTTTTTCCCAATTGTTACGCTTTGACCACTTGTCCAGTCCACGTGTCACGCCACGTCATCTTCAATATAAATTCAACTTTTTTCCCAATACACACACAAAACTTCTTCATTTCATCTGATATTGATATTTTTGCCTCAATGTGAAAATCCCAATCTGTCATAGAAAATGGAAAAGCACATGTTGGTTACTGTGTCATAATAGTAAAAAACTTACGCACGTATAGATTGTAACACCCCGTAAATTCGGCTTAGGTATGAAAGAGTTAAAGGAGTAGTAAGGTTGTATTTTGGATATATGAAGTTCTATCGGGATGATTATGGGTAAAATAGTTGTTTCAAAATCGAGATGGAAAGTGAGGTGCATAAGATTTGACAAAATCAACTAAGTTTGCAGAAGGTCTGTCTTCCAGCAGGTTTTAGTGAAAATGTGTAAGGAATTTGGGAAAACGCAAATCATGAAAATTGTAGGCCTTTTAAATAGCTTTCCAACGATATATTATGGAGCTCGAACGGATCTCTATGCAAAAAGTTATGCGCGTTTTACAGAAATATGCGCGCCCGGTAGCGCGCCCATAGCGCGACCGCGCTAATTTTGAGGCAGTGTTACTGCCGTTTAGCGTGGTCAGTAGCGCGGGCAGGTCTCCAGGTGCGCGAGCGCGCTCGTGGGGGGTCGTTTTAAAGCTATATTTCGTCCCCCACATCCTCAAAACATAAAAACTTGCTCTAGAAAGGAGAACTCTCAAAAACCTAACTTCTTAAGGGTCCTTCCACCACCCAAGGTAAGTTCTAATGGTGATTCGAAGTTAATTTTAATTTCCCAACATCTTATTAACATGGGTAAACCCTCCATATCATTAGATATTCTATTGGGACATCATTGTTGAGAGAAGGAACCCTAGAACTCGAATTCAAGAAGATTGAACGTCAAGAAGGTAATATCTTCACCCTCTAATTGATTATAGCGTTGGATTAATGATTGTAGACTACAAGTTCATGATATATGAGTTGATGGGTTTGATAGAAAAGCATGAACAATTATAGTTTTGGCTTGTTGATTGTTGATTATTGGTTAAGGGTGTTGTTTATCTTATGGGTGAAGAAGAATGACATTGATTATAAGAAATTTGAGATTTTTGAATTTATCTAGGATCAAGAGAATGGCTTGTTGGGCATAGAAACACCATTAATAAGGACTATGAAGCTTTATGTCACCAAGTGTTTGAGAAAATGCTTAAGTGACTAAAATATGAGTATTATTGCAAATATGGAAACCCATTGACTTGTATTAATATAGATTAAAGTTGAAAGGATTGGCGAATGTTGTATTACGCTCAAGAGCAGGAAGTTAAGGTATGTGAGGCTAACTCTCTATGTTTGGGAATTTTAATGATTCTTCCTACACTAACGTTTCTTTTACGACGTTACCAATTGCCTCAGAAATATAGTTAAACCTAATTCCTTGAATAGTTGCAGAACTTCTATTCTCTAGCTTTCAAAAATGCCCGTCTTCCTTTGTTTTCAATTTCTGTTTGCAGACTGAACATTCAAGCACACAAAACTTCTTCATTTCATCTGATATTGATATTTTTGCCTCAATGTGAGAATCCCAATCTGTCATAGAAAAAGGAAAAGCACATGTTGGTTACTGTGTTATAATAGTAAAAAACTTACGCACGTATAGATTGTAACACCCCGTAAATTCGGCTTAGGCATGAATGAGTTAAAGGAGTAGTAAGGTTATATTTTGGATATATGAAGTTCTATCGGGATGATTATGGGTAAAATAGTTGTTTCAAAATCAAGATGGAAAGTGAGGTGCATAAGATTTGACAAAATCAACTAAGTTTGCAGAAGGTCTGTCTTCCAGCAGGTTTTAGTGACACTGTGTATAGAATTTGGGAAACCGCAAAGCATGAAAGTTGTAGGCCTTTGAAATAGCTTTCCAGCGATATATTATGGAGCCCGAACAGATCTCTGTGCAAAAAGTTATGAGCGTTTTACAGAACAGTATGCGATATGCGCGCTCGGTAGCGCGACTGCGCTAATTTTGAGGCAGTGTTACTGCCCTTTAGCGCGGTCAGTAGCGCGGGCAGTATTTCAGCATCATGTATTTCAGTATGATTCTCAGTTCCTGAATGTTGAACACATGTCTTTGGGCCTGAGGCCGCAGTTTATGCTTTATGCATCTTTGGGCCTGAGGCCGCAGTTTATGCTTTATGCATTTTGGACCTGAGGTCGCAGTTATGTATATGTATACTTGGGCCCGAGGCCGCAGTTGTGCACATATATATATTGGTCCTGAGGCCGCAGTTTAATATTCAGATAAACATGTTGTTCACCATTCAGAAGAGGGAGTATTCATATCCTTACTTCCTTTATTCAGTTCAGTTATCTTTTCAGTTATCAACTCAGTTACCAGTTCTCACACTGTTTCAGTTTCAATAGTTATCATTTCAGTTATCCACTTAGTTTCACTTTCAGTATTGGCAATTCTTTCTTTCAGTTGCTTTACATACCAGTACAATTCAAATGTACTGACGTCCCTTTTTGCCGGGGCCTGCATCTCACAATGTAGGTAATGATTTACAGGTTGATGATTCAGAGCGCTAAGATTCTCGTACCAGCTGTTTGGTGATCCCAAGTTCTTTCGGGGCATTATCATTACTTTACATTCTTTCAGTATTTACAGGCAGTCAGTGTTTTCAGTACTTCATTGGAGGCTTCATAGACTAGAGTAACAGCTAGACAGAGTCACAGCTTTTCATGTTAAGCAATATTGGCTACAGATATGTTTCAGAATTAGTGTTTCCACGCTTTGATTTTTATCATTCAAACTTTCAGTATACCAACATGTGTTAGTTTATCTTCCGCATTTAGTATGTTATGATATCACATGTTGATTCAGCCAGCCAGTTGGTTCGCTTGGTCACATGTAGTCAGGCACCGAGTGCCGTGTTACGTCCAGGCCCAGGTTCGGGGCGTGACAAAGCTTGGTATCAGAGCACTAGGTTCAAGGGTCCTAGGGAGTCTATGAAGCCGTGTCCAGTGGAGTTTCCTTTATATGTGTGTGCCGGCCACTCATATAAACGGTTAACTACTAAGACATCCAGGATTGTCTCATTTCTTTCTACTCTAGATCGTGCCATGAAGCTTAGAGCAATAGTTAACCTTCTCTTCCTATCGAATTCTAAACGTATTGGATGCCCATGCAACGCGCAGCAGAAACCTAAGGTCCTAGAGAGGATAATTGCCCATTAGGGTATAATTAATGAGTACAGGTTGGTAAATATGAGACTTGAGAGGACGTTAAAAGTGAGATGCAATGGATAGTAGTAGAGATTAAAGCATAACCTTATCAGAAAGTACAAAAACAGTTATGATGTCCTATGGTTATCAGTTTACCTCAGTTACCAGTTACACAATCTTTCAGTTAGCAAGTTTATGGTTATTCAGGATACCAGTTATCAGTTATTCAGTTGCCAGATCTCCAATTTTCAGTGTATCAAAATTCTGGTGACTGGTGAGTAATATAGTGATGCCTATGGGTGCGAAAAGAAAATGTAAGTAACAGTGATCATAGCAAAATCTTCGCATATTTTAGGACCAGATTACGACCAAGACTCACCGGATGGCACATGAAGTGAATTATCAAATGATGGTATACTTTGAAGGATAAGTTTGTGCATTGTAGTGTATTTGTATGTGTTTTACCTCCTAGAACAACTTTATTTAATTCTTGAAAATGGAGCCACAAGTTGGATGATGATAATTCAGATGTCAGACCCTAACATTGGTCACTATAGTTTTGGACAGAAAAGAGCCTAAGGGTAAAATACCTAGGAGTTAGAAACGTTTGTTATTACCAAAGATGTGATTTCGTACAACTCATGCAAATGGCTAGAAGATATGATGTATGCAATGAGAACCAAGAGCAGCCAATATTGAATTTCAAGGAATGATTTTAAGTTGTTTAGATTTATTCAAATCAGAACTAGAAGTACCATGTTAGTAAGCTACTATAAGAAGCAGCTATTGGTAAGATAAAAGATATATCAGTTCCCCCTTAGGTTATGTGACTAAGTGATTACCGAGGATGTTTATAGTATGATATGATTTTGTATTATATAGAAAGTTTGGGGTTAGATATTCTAATTTTATTTAAGACAGATGAATTCCCTAAGTGTGATCTATGCACATAGTTTAGAAAAAAAAAAGGATAGTATGCGACCATAGAATAGGGTCGGATGACGAGGGAAGTTAGAAATAACCTTATTCCTCAATCTAGTTATCCAAAGTAGAACAAGAAAACGTGATTGTAGCAGGTGTTTAGTAAAAGAATAAGAAGTAAGTTTTGAGTTGATACAGTGAATTAGCAATTTCAGCAGAGCTAGTAGAGGTACAATTTGATATACTTAGCCGGGTTAACTCTAGTGAGTGGATGACAGTTTGAAATACCGAACGCGTGTTATAACCCAAAGAGCTTAAGTTAAACCCGAAGTACAGCGATAGTGGAAAAAAATCAGCTAGGCAGTAAGAGAGCCAACTACAGAAGAATAGCCTTTAAGAATTATCGAAAAATGGTCTTCCCAGGATTGTCAGTGAGAGCAGAGTTAAATTACTATGATTGTGCATGATAGTTGTGAATACATTAGCTTTCCGTTATGTGAATAATTTAGTTTTTCCTAGCTCAGAAGTAAGTTGGAAGATGGGTCGTTATTGGCGTAGAGCGCAAAGAATTGCAGAAAATAAGGAAAGTTATTTGGATCCCAACAAAAAGAGAAGGATCCGCAAGTATAAGATCTTTGGTCTAAGGGGTGATGTGAAAGTTTTTAGTAAGTCCAGTTAGTGATTTGAAACCCGAATAGTTAGCATGGGATATGAAAAAGAAAATCAGTTCGGTAATGAGGGAAAGTTGTATAATTACCACAAGGAATATGTCTAGCATGTGTAAGAAACACCAATTGAGTAGAATGATCACCGAGCTTAGTTATTGATGATAAAGTGATCACAAAAGGCTGTAAAACCATGCCTATTTATGTGTTATGAGGGTAGTGGCGTTGCACGAGACTCTAATTTTGGAATACAAGTCAAAGACTTAGCTCGCAATAATACTATTAGTGTTTTCAGGAAGTGCTTAAGAAGATAAAGTGTGGGAAGTATAACTCATGATTGAGGTAGATAAGATAACTCTAGTAAAAGAAGTGCACTAGCCAAGATGGGAGTTCTACTTCGGACTCCGAAGATGACGAAGTTGTTGTCTAGAAAAGGACTTGTTTTCCTTAGTAGCCGAAGAGAAGGAGAAACAATTTGATGGTCCCTATGTGTTACAGTTGAAATAGGAGATTCACAAGTATAAGACAATGGCTTTTGAATAAGGGGGGAGATGATGGTACTTTGAGGTACCAAGACAGATTGTGTGTTCCAGACATAGATGGACTTAAAAAGGGAAGATCATGTTAGAAGCCCATGATTTCAGGTATTGTTTCCATCCAGGTTCCCAAATATGTATCATGACAAAGGGGATTTATTGGTTGAACGACATGAAAAAGAACGTCGCAGACTTTGCGGCCAATTGTCTGAATTGTCAGCAAGTGAAAGTCGAGCAGCAGGAAGCCTAGTGTTTTAACACAGAATACATATATTTTGAGTGGAGATGGTAAATTTGGAGTTTATAACAGGATTATCTTGCTCATCTCGAAAGCATGATTTGATTGGATGATTGTAAATCGACTTACCAAGCCAGCACATTTCTTGCCAGTAAAGACTAATGATTCAGTATAGAAGATTATACCAAGTTATACATTCATGAAATCGTCTGATTGCATGGGAATCCGTTGTCCGTCATTTCGAACTGTGGTGCTCAGTTTAAAAAAATGAACTTTAGAAGTTCTTTCAGAAATGTTTAGGCACAAGTTTTTCGTCCTTAGAAAGATGGCCAGGCATGGTTCAAACAGTTGAGGATATGTCCTTGATGTTAAAAGTAATTGGGATGATCGCATACCTCTCATTGACCTTGCTAATAATAACCTACCATTCTAGTATCAAGATAGCACTGTGAGAGACTCTGTATGGGCGAAGGTGTAGATCGCCAATTGGTTGGTTCAAAGTTGGTGAAGAGGAGTTGTTGGGACCAAATTTGGTCTATCAGACTATAGAGAAAGTTAAGTTGAATCAAGAGTGTTTGAATACGGCTCAGAGCCGCCAAAAGTCCTATTCAAGCATGCAGCATGGAGACCTAGAGTTTCAAGTTGATAATAGGGTGTTTCTGAAAGTTTCGCCTATAAAATGCGTTATGAGATTTGGGAAGAAGGAGAAGCACAGTCTATACTATATTGGGCCATATAGAATCCTACAAAAGATCGGTCAATTAGCTTATGAGTTGGAGTTGCCACCATAATTAGTGGTGGTACAACCAATATTTCATGTGTCATGTTATAACATTCAAGTTTCCAGTACTCAGACATGTCAGCTTAGTACTCAGATACTCATGTCAGCTCAATACTCAGTTACTCATGTTAGTCCAATACTTAGAAATTCATGCCAGCTTAGTACTCAGACTACTCAAATATTCGTGCCAGTTCAATATTCATATATCCATGTTAGTTCAGTATTCATGTATCCATGTTAGTTCAGTATTCATGTATCCATGGCAGACCAATATTCAGTCAATGCAGTAGTCATTCAGTTCAGTATCGCGACAGTTCAGTAATCATGTATTCATTCAGTTTAGTATACAAGTGTTAATGAAAGTTCATGTTTCCACCAGACCCGTTTAAGGTCCGGAGTTAACAGAAGTTACAGTCATGACAATCATTCGAGGACGAGTGTTCCCAAGGAGGAGATAATATAACACCCCGTAAATTCGGCTTAGGTATGAATGAGTTAAAGGAGTAGTAAGGTTATATTTTGGATATATGAAGTTCTATCGGGATGATTATGGGTAAAATAGTTGTTTCAAAATCAAGATGGAAAGTGAGGTGCATAAGATTTGACAAAATCAACTAAGTTTGCAGAAGGTCTGTCTTCCAGCAGGTCTTAGTGAAAATGTGTAAGACATTTGGGAAAACGCAAAGCATGAAAGTTGCAGGCCTTTGAAATTTCTTTCCAACGATATATTATGGAGCCCGAATGGATCTCTGTGCAAAAAGTTATGCGCGTTTTACATAACAGTATGCGATATGCGCGCCCGGTAGCGCGCCCATAGCGCGACCGCGCTAATTTTGAGGCAGTGTTACTGCCGTTTAGCGCGGGCAGGTCTCCAGGTGCACGAGCGCGCTCGTGGGGGGTCGTTTTAAAGTTATATTTCGTCCCCCACATCTCCGAAACATAAAAACTTGCTCTAGAAAGGAGAACTCTCAAAAACCTAACTCCTTAAGGGTCCTTCCACCACCCTAGGTAAGTTCTAATGGTGATTCTAAGTTAATTTTAATTTCCCAACATCTTATTAACATGGGTAAACCCTCCATATTATTAGATATTCGATTGGGACATCATTGTTGAGAGAAGGAACCCTAGAACTCGAATTCAAGAAGATTAAACGTCAAGAAGGTAATATCTTCACCCTCTAATTGATTATAGCGTTGGATTAATGATTGTAGACTACAAGTTCATGATATATGAGTTGATGGATTTGATAGAAAAGCATGAACAATTATAGGTTTGGCTTGTTGATTGTTGATTATTGGTTAAGGGTGTTGTTTATCTTAAGGGTGAAGAAGAATGACATTGATTATAAGAAATTTGAGATTTTTGAATTTATCTAGGATCAAGAGAATGGCTTGTTGGGCATAGAAACACCATTAATAAGGACTATGAAGCTTTATGTCACCAAGTGTTTGAGAAAATGCTTAAGTGACTAAAATATGAGTATTATTGCTAATATGGAATCCCATTGACTTGTATTGATATAAATTAAAGTTGAAAGGATTGGCCAATGTTGTATTACGCTCAAGAGCAGGAAGTTAAGGTATGTGAGGCTAACTCTCTATGTTTGGGAATTTTAATGATTCTCCCTACACTACGTTTCTTTTACGACGTTACCAATTGCCTCAGAAATATAGTTAAGCCTAATTCCTTGAATAGTTGCAGAGCTTCTATTCTCTAGCTTCATAACTCGTTCATGACTTTCATTCTGAACGTTGTGAGCTCAGTTCGTATTCAATATAGACTTGGGTTTGATGTCCCTGAGTCTTAGTATAGCTTACTCAACATGTCATAAACAGTTAAAGTTTCAGTGTTCATAATCAGTTCAAGAATATATGTCTCAGTCCAGTCCTATTCAGTATTATGTAACTCAGTGTGATTCAGCATTCAAGTATCATGTAACTCAGTATGATTCAGTATTTCAGCATCATGTATTTCAGTATGATTCTCAGTTCCTGAATGTTGAACACCTGTCTTTGGGCCTGAGGCCACAGTTTATGCTTTATGCATCTTTGGGCCTGAGGCCGCAGTTTATGCTTTATGCATCTTTGGGCCTGAGGCCGCAGTTTATGCTTTATGCATTTTGGACCTGAGGTCGCAGTTATGTATACGTATACTTGGGCCCGAGGCCGCAGTTGTGCACATATATATATTGGGCCTGAGGCCGCAGTTTAATATTCAGATAAACAGGTTGTTCACCATTCGGAAGAGGGAGTATTCATATCCTTACTTCCTTTATTCAGTTCAGTTATCAGTTATCAGTTATCTTTTCAGTTATCAGCTCAGTTACCAGTTCTCACTTCAGTTTCAGTTTCAATAGTTATCATTTCAGTTATCAGCTTAGTTTCAGTTTCAGTATTTACAATTCTTTCTTTCAGTTGCTTTACATACCAGTACAATTCAAATGTACTGACGTCCCTTTTGCCGGGGGCCTGCATCTCACAATGTAGGTAATGATTTACAGGTTGATGATTCAGAGCGCTAGGATTCTCGTACCAGCTGTTAGGTGATCCCCAGTTCTTTCAGGGCATTATCATTACTTTACAGTTTTTCAGTATTTACACGCAGTCAGTGTTTTCAGTACTTCATTAGAGGCTTCATAGACTAGAGTAACAACTAGACAGAGTCACAGCTTTTCATGTTAAGCAATATTGGCTACAGATATGTTTCAGACTTGTATTAGTGTTTCCACGCTTTGATTTTTATCATTCAAACTTTCAGTATACTAGCATGTGTTAGTTTATCTTCCGTATTTAGTATGTTATGATATCACATGTTGATTCAGCCAGCCAGTTGGTTCGCTCGGTCACATGTAGTCAGGCACCGAGTGCCGTGTTACGTCCAGGCCCAGATTCGGGGCGTGACATAGATATAATGCCAAACTCACAACGTTTTGTGCTAGAATTTTTGCGATGGGGATCACTTGTTGCTGAACAGGAAGCAATGTGAGAGACGCAGATGACTTTGAGGCGCTGCCTGATGCATAAGTTGAAAGCATGTCTTTGCTTATTTTGCCCTATCGCCGCAACAAAAAGAGTATTCACGGTGTTGTATAAAGGCAAGTTAAAGTTAGCGAATAATAAAAAAAAGATTCTATACCAATTGAACAACTCCAATGCCTGGGGATAAGTAGAATTTATTTGTATTGTTTAGTTGAACCTAGTCTGAAGTGATAAGCCTGCATATGGCACAAGCTTTATGTAAAGTTCTATTTAAAAAAATAAATGTATAAGGAAAAAAGTTTGAGAACAGAAATACCCTGATAAGGAGATTTCTTCCAAGATTTACAATATATCCTTCATTTTTTTCTATAGTTGCTGAAAGCTCGGTTCCTTCAAGGTCTGCAAAGTGCCTCTCTTAAAGAGAGCAGAAATTGCTTTTTCCTGACAGTGTAGAGAATGTATTACTAAATTATTGAATATCTATTATAAGGATATATGTACGTGTTGAGAAGAAAAGTCAGTGTATATATAATGTAAAAATATTATACTGGCTGATTGTCTATAACAGTAATCTCCCGAACCTATTTGAAGCTCGGTTCGCATATTTTGGACAGCCGCAATGGATGATGACTACTAGTATATCTGCTTGGGAAATAATCAGAATAATTTTTTCAGAGCGAAGAAATATAATGAGGGGTATATATTTATTCTATAGAAGCCAAATGTTTCATCAAGGTAACAGTTGGTAGGAGTGAATAACCAATTTCTGTAGCAGTATGTGGAGTCATATGAGCAATGTGGTTGAAAGAAGTGATATTCAACTTCGTTGGTGGTGGTAGTTGTTTCTCACTCTCATTATTTGGCTCTATATGTTCCATTATAGTCTCGCGATCAAGCACCCAATAAAGTTTGCATATTGGTGGACTGTATGTAGTTCATGTAACTTTAACTTTTGTAGTGTATATGGCTGGAAGAGTTTAAGCTTGTCAGCATAATATGGAATGACATCGCCATACACAACTCGCCGAATTTGTTGCTCCTGTAAAGTGTCAATTTTTGTTATAAATGCAGTAGATTATAATTGTAGAAAGTTGAATTTATGCTGCTACTGTAGACATAATTACTTCTTCATTCTCGAAAATCAACTTTTGAAATCTAGCTTTTTTCTCGGTACTCTCTCGTTCCCGAGCTATGATAATTTGGACCATGCATATCCAATTTGGTGTGTCAGTTATTATTTGATTGATGTTGCCTCTTAGTGCTATGATATTCTGGTAAAAAAATAATTTTTTTGAGAATAAAAGGACGATTGCAAAATTAGGAGAAATGATTAACATGCAAGCATAAAGTTTAATCAACAGACGACCAAAAAAGACTAATAATTAACTGCAGATAGAGAAAACACAATGACAAACAAAAGGTCTGACAGATAATTTGCTGGGTCAATGTAATTTTTTATTATAATATTTTAATGATGACTCATTTAGAATCTTCAGTCTGCAGCTAAAGTCGTATTTGCTTTGCTGCTTTATTCTTCAGCGTAGTTCAATATTTGTGGGTAATTTATTTTTCTAGAAGAGTGTTTTTATATGATCTGATTTATGCATATTTGAATTTGTCTCTTTCATTATATTTCAATCGTGGGAACTATCCCAAAAGCAGACAACCAAGAAAAAGCTCACTAAAGTAAATGAAAAAAGTTGTTGATACCTTGTAAGAAAGGCGCCATGGATTCAACCGGTTTCTTGCAACGATTCAAAGATTACTTGCCACATCGAAATAACACAATAATGTATACTTAGAAAAGTATTTATTTTCAGGTCCTTTTATAGTAAAGGTACCATGAACATGTAGCCCGAAAAGGAAAATCAACAGGAAACTTCAACTAAGGTGGCTGAGGCATATCATCAAACACATTGCACGCTGAGTTGAATAAAATTCCCACATTTCAAGTATAATTCATTCAAGGAGACTCATAAATTAAATGAAAAATCTGTCTCTACCCACTCCTAAATCATTCACAATGTAGAACAATACCTTCATTCAAACACAACCCAGAATCACACGTTTCAAAATACCATATGTACCCCTTTTTCTTATCCATAATAGGAGAACTCGTCGTTGCTCCAATCAATTAATCTCTTCACCTTCAATTGAAATCTTTACAGAATAACTACTGCACAACCAAAATCAAAGTGGTTTCACTAGACAATGTACTGATGCCTTCTTCACATGTGGTATGTATAAAAAGTACGTATGCAATAGCAAATATTGTTGTGCTCTTGTGCAAAATTACTTTAGATGCTTACTTATTGGAAGCAAGATGACTCTGGCAAGTACTGAATCAGTGCATTTTATTACTTCGTTGTTTTCCTCTCTTTTTTGTCTACTTTGTCGTGGAAATATGATTTGATACTAATATTGATGTTATTGAAGTTGAAACCAATACATCACGTGTTTAGTTTGCTTCTGCCAGCTCCTATTGTTACTGCCTGCTTGCTTCTTTCCTCTTAATTCTATAATTATCCATAAATTGCAGCAGTTACGCCCATTTATTAGGCAGCATAGACTTCAAGGATTGAAAAAAAAACAAAACAAATGTGGACTCTTGATTTGCTGCAACACTTCCTTTTCCTTTAATTAACTGTAGAAGTTTATTGTTGGGCTTGGGCCGGTGCTTAGCACCGGCATTCCCCTAGTAAACTCAAATTGGGGCGTGACATTCTCAACCTAAAAATTAAGAAAAGATGATCCAACTAAGTTTTCTGAATATAACTTATTTGTTTTCTCAAACATATGATGTGGTTAAACTGATTTCTCTGCATCTAAAATAAAAATACTGATATCTAATTTATAATATTATATCATATTGGTTAAATTTTATAGATTAAATTGAAGCTTGCTTATGTTGAAAGTGCAAAAAAGAAAAAGGAAGCCCTAGGAATGGCAACGTCAAAGGTTGTTTCGCCGGCAAATGGAAAAAAGTGACGAACGTGGTTCTGGCTTTTTTATAAGTACTAGTTGAGGTTGCCCGTGCTAAGCACGGGCCCAGCATCATAGATTTTTTCATTGATGCCTCCTCACACACCAACCATGGCAAAAACAATGCCTGTAAGATCTCGGGAACTTCCTGTTAATTGGTAAAACTTATCCTCAGTATATTGGGCCAAACATGCATTCAAATCAATTCTAAACCTTACGCAAATAACATGATGCATCATATATCTATTTATACAGTTCGAATATGAAAATGGAAATAGCGAAAAGGACTACTCTCAGCTCCTCTTGCTTACATTCCGTAGATAAAGCATCAAAATACACTTGAACTCTTCTTGTAAGCATCCAGCTCTTCTTGCACAACTTTGTTTCTTGCTTTAACCCTTCCTGGATCTTTGTCTTGTCAAGTACACTGAATTTCTGATGGTTTTCTCTGTTGCTATAGTTCTTCTATGTGCTTTTATTTTTGGGTGCATGTTGGTTCTCTGCCTTTTTTCTATACAATAGCACTTACGAATTTTTTCTTCACAGTTTATAATAATGATCTGGCTGCGGTATGAATTATCAATTAAGTAGACAATTTATTGTTCCTTCCAACTTGGCATGCATGTCCCTTCTACTTGATTTTCCTAGAAACTTTTGTACCTTATATTGTTTCAGCTCAAAGTGCCTAGTTACATTAGGCTTCCCGATAGCCTTGAGTCATGTTCGCAAGACTAGACCTTGCAGCCTCAATCACCGGTCTTTCTTCATTTTCTGCTATCTCGATTGGCTGTTGTTGGACTACAATACCCAACTCTGCAATTCTTGCACTTTATTCCGCCTCCCTCTTTAACCTATGGAAGAGTCTTTCGGGTTCTTGATTAGGAGGAGGAAGGTTGTTCAAACTGTTGCTTCTTCTTAGAATTCAAGGTGAACACCTGAAGAGTCTGAAACAGTCAAACAGATTAACACTTGAACAAAAACAAATAAGAGCTTATTTCAGACAAATAACTAATTTCTAAATTCCCGGCAACGGCGCCAAAAACTTGTTGGGTCCAAACGCACACGCAAGCATACGCGGTTGACAAGTAATAAAGTGATAAGAAAGTATCGTTCCCACGAGGATTTATGATCAACTATTTTCCAATCTAAGCTATTTATATATTTAATGCTCAAGTGAGTGCGAAGAAGATGATTGTGATTTTTATAACTAAATCTACGAACTACTAAGAAAGCAACAAAATAAGATTGCAAGTAGAGCAAACAAACACTCAGGAAGAATTCAATGAGAGGGGATATTCCAAGGTTATAGGATTGACGTCTCTCCTATTGCGTTTTTCATGTTGATATAATCACTTGACTCAACTAATTTATTTATTAGCAGGGTTTATTATGCTCGCGAAGTTCTTTTGATGCTTCACTCGCCTATTCAAGCCAACCTGAGACTATATGTCTATAGAATCAAACTTGACAAGAACGCATGTATATTTCCCGCAAAAATTATCAAGTAAGGCAACTAGAATATGTCTATCCTAATCACGAATCTATTCTCCGATGTTCGGATTCAAGAACTTACTATGTTCAATCCTATATGCAATTTATAGTACACACTTTCGAGTTCAACTATAAATTCGTAGATAGTACTTTATTATTATCTACGCAATAGAATAATTAAGTGCAAGATCGAGTAAACAAATTAATATGATAAAGTCAAGCAGAATTGTGTGTTGGTAGCCCATAGTTCAACTTACAAGGTATTCAGACTTCAGAAGTTATTGTGCATACACGGTTGTTTCCATATGACCTGTATACGGCATTGGATATACAAGCTATGAAGAACGAGGATCTCATAGCTCCTAATATATACTCATCTGCAAAGGGCACAACCTGCTCTGCTATAGCACCTTCTCCCAGCATACGTTGAGCAGGTTAGTAAAAGGGTGCTTCCATATCTTCAATATACTCTAATATCATATAGTTTTGTAACTTAAGGTTTTAAAAGAAACCAAGAAGCTAAAGAATTAATGGTTTACTAATAACATAAATATTCTGTCGATGATCATGAAATGGAGCCTTTTATTTCTTTCTCTTGGAAAGGTGAGATATTTTCTCAGAAGTTTCCTGATTATTTTTAATGCACTACATTTGGCTCAGTTGGGATTGAGGCACTGTTGTTACTTGTGGCCAATGAAAAGCCGGCTTTGGGGAATGTTGACTGATAGTGGATTTGCAATTATTAGTTGACCATTGGGTATTTTATTGTCTTAGGTCTGTGTTATATCTTTATGTCTATGTTTAGTTTCTCTTGCAGAGTCCCAGCTTCAAAGTTATATTTACTTCTTAGATTTCCAGTTTTATCTCAATAATAATCAAATTGTTTATTGTGCAGAGCTTCGATCCACTGTTACGACGAGCAAGCTAAATTTCTATCCGAATCAAAGGTAATGATGAAACAGAGAAGAACTTTGATGTGGCCAAGATACTCCTTTATATGCTTGAAACAACTGAATAATAATTTTAGTTTCTTTAATGATAGGTTCTACAATATTAACCAAAAGTACATAGTTCATCTCTGATGGACAGACTGAAACAACATACATAGCTGTGTCAAACGGATATTTGGTTGAAATATTCCATTTTCATTTTTTTCGTTGCATATCTTTATCGTAGTATTGCTACTGTTTGTCTAACTTTGTGGTAACAACAAAATAAGATATAGCTTATATTTGTCAATTGGAGCTCATAGAGAATAAGTTTTCTGGTACTTCTCACAAATTTAGCAAAGAACTTTGAGTTGAGCGGTGTTGAATTATTTCAAAAACAACTCAGAAGGTCCAGTTGTCACGACCCTAACCCCGAACCCGGTCGTGATGGCGCCTCTCGTGAAGACAAGGCCAGCCGACCCAATACAACACACCTTTTGAAGCAGTTAATGATCAAAAAACAGTTTAAACTATGATTTGCTAGTAATAAATTTGCGGAAACATAGACAACAGTAAGGGGAAACCATCCCGACACAGCCCAAACCGGGGTGTCACAAGTCACGAGCGTCTAAGATAACAAATCTCTCAAATGTAACTACAGAATCTCAATACTAGAATGGAAAGTAAAGACATAGATAGAGAGGAGCTCCAGGCTGCGAATGCCAGCAACTACCTAAAGTCTCCTCGAAGATCCGCCTGAGCTGGGACGAGTCAACACTCGGGAGAGGGACCTGCTATGCCTGAATCTGCACACATGGTGTAGGGAGTAATGTGAGTACTCCGACCCAGTGAATAATAAATATAAATAATGGCTGAAAGCAAGAAAACACGCGAAGACACAAAGTAATCTATATAGAAGCAGTAAAATTACTTAATACAGTAAAATCAATGAAATAATCAAGTAAAATCCCTTTTAACAAGTAAAACAGGTAAATTGATAGGTAAAAATAACAAGTAAAAATCCGCCCCTCGGGCACAGTATTAGTCACTCAGAACAGTATCAACCCCTCGGGCTCACTCTCAGAACAGTATCAGCCCCTCGGGCTCACTCTCAGAACAGATGGGTACCCGCGCTCACTGTGGGTGTGCAGACTCCGGAGGGGCCCCTTACGGCCCAAGCACTATATCAAGCCACCTCGTGGCATCATCTCTCGGCACTCGGCCTCACATCGCTCAAGCCACCTCGTGGCATATGAAAGTATCTCAGGCCCTCGGCCTCATATCACTCAGCATATCCTCACATATGGCCCTCAGCCTCACTCAGTCCAAAAATCATCACAAGCCTCTCGGGCATTAGTAAAACAGCAGTTCTCAGCCCAAAATATCATTTAGAAATATCATTTAAGTTCCAAATCGGAGTAAAAGTGGCTGAGCTTTCAAAACAATAGATATCAACAGGATTGAGTTCAAGTAATAAGCCAACACAGTGAGGAAATAGTAATAAAAATTCCCGGAGGGTTCAAATAGTTGGCACGAAGCCCAAAGATGGCAATCAGCCTAAATCATGATGATAACAAATAATTTTCAGTCAAATACGCGGTAAAATCATCAGTCGGGACGGACCAAGTCACAATCCCCAATACTAAACGACCCCGCACTCATCATCAAGCGCGTGTCTCACCTCAATATAGCACTACGATGTGCAAATCCGGGGTTTCAAACCCTCAGGACATCACTTAACATCATTACTCACCTCGAACCGGCTAAAACTCTAGCTCACGACGCTCTTTGCCCCTCGAATCGGCCTCCACGCGCGTCGAATCTATCCAAAATCAAAACGAATACGTCACAATACGCCAAGGGAACAAAGCTCAAGCGAAAACAATTGAAAAATATCAAAAATCCCGAAATTAGCAAAACCCGAGCCCCGGGCCCACTTCTCGAAACTCAGAAATTTTTACATCAACGGGTTCCTTATCACTCAATGAGTCTATGCATATAAAGAACAACAAAATCGGAGTCCAAATGACCCCTCAAATCCCAAATTAAAAATCCAACATTCCAAGCCCTAGTTCTTCCATTTAACACTATGCGATCGCGACCCATTATCCGCGTTCGCGATGAACAACTAAACAGCTCCCACAAATCCTCCTATGCGATCGCAGGACCCCTCTTGCGATCGCAGAGAACAAAGTTCTGCAACACTGAACCTACAACTTTCTGCTATCTTTTAAGGCACGAAATGGTCCGATCGACCATCCGAAACTCACCCGAGGCCCCCGCCACCTCAACCAAAGGCACCAACACATCCTAACACCTTATTCAAACTCGTTCCAATCATCAAAGCACCTCAAACAACATCAAATTACCCAAAACACACCGGATTCAAGCCTAAGTTTCTAAAAATCTTCCGAAATATGCTTTCGATCAATAACCTAACCAAACCACTTCCGAATGACCTGAAATTTTGCACACACATCTCAAATGACATGACGAAACTATAGCAACTCTCGGAATTCTATTCCGACCCTCGGATAAAAATCTCACCTACCATCCGGGAATCGCCAAAATATCAACTTCGCCAATTCAAGCCTAATTCTACTCCGGACCTCCAAAACCAATAAAGATCACGCTCCTAAGTCACAAATCACTTCCCGAAGCTAACCGAACCATCGGAACTCACATCCGACCCCTCTAACACTTAAGTCAACATCCGGTTGACTTTTCCAACTTAAACCTTCTTAAAAGAGACTAAGTGTCTCATTTCTTACTAAATCCACTCCGAACGCAAACTAATCAACTTGATCCTATAAAACACGGATAACAAAGCATAAAGAAGCAGAAATGGGGGAATCGGAGCGGTAACTCATGAGACGACTGGCCGGGTCATCACATCCTCCCCAAATTAAACAAACGTTCGTCCTCGAACGAGTCAAGAAACATACCTGAAGCCTCAATAGGTTAGGATATCTGCTCCGTATCTCCTACTCGGTCTCCTAGGTAGCCTCCTCCACGGGCCAACCTCTCAACTGCACTTTCACTGAAGCTATATCCTTTGACCTCAACTTTCGAACCTGACGCTCCAAAATAGCTGCTGGCTCTACATCATAAGTCAAATCACCCTCCAACTGAACCGTACTAAAATCCAGAACATGGGACGGGTCTCCAATATACTTCTGGAGCATAGAAACATGGAAAACCGGATGCACACTCGACAAGCTGGGTGGCAAGGCAAGCTCATAAGCCACCTCCCCAATCCTCCGAAGTACCTCAAAAGGCCCAATGAACTGCGAACTCAACTTTCCTTTCTTTCCGAATCTCGTAACGCCCTTCGTGGGAGAAACCTTCAAGAGGACCTTCTCGCCAACCATGTAGGACACATCTCGAACCTTCCGGTCCGCATAACTCTTCTGCCTTGACTGTGCCGTACGAAGTCTCTCCTGAATTACCTTCACTTTATCTAAAGCATCCTGAACCAAATCTGTCCCCAATAGCCTAGCCTCACCGGGCTCAAACCAACCGACTGGAGATCTACACCGCCTCCCGTACAAAGCCTCATATGGAGCCATCTGTATACTCGACTGGTAGCTGTTGTTGTAGGCAAACTCTGCAAGTGGTAGAAACTAATCCCATGACCCTCTTAAATCAATAACACAGGCGCATAGCATATCCTCCAATATCTGAATAGTGAGCTCGGACTGCCCGTCCGTCTGAGGGTGAAAAGCTGTGCTCAACTGCACCTGGGTACCCAACCCTCGTTGAACAGACTTCCAAAACTGGGAAGTAAACTGAATGCCTCGATATGATATGATGGAAACTGGGACACCATGCAACCGAACAATCTCCCGAATATATATCTCTGCCAGCAGCATAAAGAATAAGTAGTACAGATAGGAATGAAGTGCGCGGACTTGGTCAGCCTGTCTACAATCACCCAAATAGCATCGAACTTCTTCAAAGTCCGAGGGAGTCCAACAACAAAATCCATAGTGATCCTCTCCCACTTCCACTCAGGAATAACCATCTGCTGAAGCAAGCCACCCAGTCTCTGATGCTCATATTTCACTTGCTGACAATTGAGACACCGAGCTACAAACCCCACAATATCTTTCTTCATTCTCCCCCACCAATAATGCTGTCTAAGATCCTGATACATCTTCGCGGCACCCGGAAGAATGGAATACCGCGAACTATGGGCCTCCTCCAATATCAACTCCCGTAGCCCATCCACATTGGGCACGCAAATCCGGCCCTGCATCCTCAACACTCCATCATCACCAATGGTCACATCTCTAGCATCATCATGCTGAACTCTGTCCCTAAGGGCAAGCAAATGCGGGTCATCATACTGGCACTCTCTGATGCGATCATATAAAGAAGACCGAGATACTACACAAGCCAATACCCGACTGGGCTCAGAAATATCCAACCTCACGAACCGATTGGCCAAAGCCTGAACATCAACTGCAAGAGGTCTCTCCCCAACTGGAATATATGCCAAACTCCCCATACTCACTGCCTTTCGGCTCAAAGCATCGGCCACCACATTAGCCTTTCCCGGATGGTACAATATAGTGATATTATAATCCTTAAGCAACTCCAACCATCTCCGCTGTCTCAAGTTAAGATCCTTTTGCTTGAACAATGCTGAAGAGTGCGATGATCAGTGAATACCTCACAAGACACGTCATACAAGTAATGTCTCACAATCTTCAATGCATGGACTATAGCAGCCAACTCCAAATCATGAACGGGGTAGTTCTTCTCGTGGGGCTTCAACTGACGAGAAGCATAAGCAATAACTCTACCCTCCTGCATCAACACACAACCAATCCCTACTCTCGAAGCATCACAATACACGGTATAGGAACCTGAAGCTGATGGCAAAACCAATACTGGAGCTGTGGTCAAAGCTGTCTTGAGCTTCTGAAAGCTCTCCTCACACTCGTCCGACCATACAAACGAAGCACCCTTCTGAGTCAACTTGGTCAAGGGCGATGCGATAGATGAGAATCCCTGAACAAACCGGCGATAATAGCCTGCCAAACCAAGAAAACTACGAATTTCAGTAGCTGAGGACGGTCTGGGCCAACTCTGCACCGCCTCTATCTTCTTTGGATCAATCTCAATCCCCTCACTGGACACCACGTGTCCCAAGAATGCCACTGATCTGAGCCAAAACTCACACTTGGAGAACTTTGCATAAAGCTTCTCCTCCCTCAATCGCTGCAACACAAGCCTCAAATGCTCTGCGTGCTCCTCCTGACTGCGCGAATATACCAGAATATCATCAATGAAGACTATAACAAACGAATCAAGATAAGGCCGGAACACGCTGTTCATCAGATGCATGAACGCTGCTGGGGCATTGGTCAGCCCAAAAGACATAACCAGGAACTCATAGTGACCATATCTGGTCCGGAAGGTTGTCTTTAGAATATCTGAATCCCTGATCTTCAACTGGTGATAACCCGAACGGAGATCAATCTTGGAGAACACACTCGCTCCCTGAAGCTGGTTGAATAAATCATCAATGCGAGGCAAAGGATACTTGTTGTTAATGGTTACCTTGTTCAATTGCCTATAATTGATGCACATTCTCATTGTGCCATCCTTCTTCTTCACAAACAGAACCGGCGTAGCCCAAGGCGACACACTAGGCCGAATGAACCCCTTATCCAGGAGTTCCTGAAGCTACTCCTTCAATTCTTTCAACTCTGCTGGTGCCATACGATACGGCGGAATAGAAATGGGCTGAGTGCCCGGCACTAGGTCAATACCAAAATCAATATCCCTGTCCGGTGGCATGCCCGACAGGTTTGCAGGAAAAACATCGGGAAAATCCCTCACAACTGGAATAGAATCAATACTAGGAGTCTCAGCTCCAACATCCCTCACAAAGGCAAGATACGAAAGACAACCCTTCCCAACCATACGTTGGGCTTTCAAGAAAGAGATCACTCTACTAGGAACATGATCAGTCACACCGCGCCACTCGATCCGAGGAACACCCGGCATAGCCAAAGTGACTGTCTTAGCATGACAGTCTAGAATAGCACGACACGGAGATAACCAATCCATGGCCAAAATGACATCAAAATCCACCATGCTCAATAGAAATAGATCCACTCGGGTCTCCAGACCCTTTATAGTCACCACACATGACCGGTACACACGGTCTACAACAACAGTATCGCCCACCGGGGTAGATACATGAACAGGTAAAGCAAGAATCTCACAGGGCGTACCCAAAAAATGAGCAAAATACGAGGACACATAAGAAAAGGTGGATCCGGGATCAATAACATAGAGGCATCTCTATGGCAGACTGAAACAATACCTGTAATAACAACATCGGAAGCAGTGGCATCAGATCTGCCTGGAATAGCATAGAAACGGACCTGACCGCCCCCTGATCGACCTCCCCCTCTGGGGCGACCCCTGGCTGACTGACCTCCACCCCTAGCTGGCTGGGCGGGTGGTGAAGTAGCTGGAGCAGAAGTCGAGGGCTGACCCCTCTGCCGGGACGAACTAGCAGCACGACGAGGACACTGTCTCCACACATGCCCAAACTCTCTACACTCAAAACAACTCCCAGGTACTGGAGAAGGGGGCTGATGGGTACCCCTCGCACCTGAGTGACTAGCAGATGCACTCGGCATAGAAGAACCCTGAGCCGATGGGCACGAGATAAACTCTGAGCTGGGAGGGCGCTAAGTGAAGGCTGGCGCTGCTGAAACCCATGATGACCACGACCTGAAGATGCCCCTCGATACTCTGAACGGGCTGACTGAGCAGGCCTGAAAGAACGACCTCTACCATGCTGGAACTGGCCCCTCGAAGGAGCACCACTGTAACTGCCCGATCCTCGAGGCCTCTTGGCCTCCCTCCCCTCTCGCTCCTGCCGGCGAACCGACTCAATCTCACGGGCGATATCCACCACCTCCTCGAACGTATCACCAGATACCCTCTCTTGGGTTATTAGAATACGGAGCTGATAAGTAAGACCATCCACAAATCTCCTGATCGTCTCTCGATCTGTCGGAACCAACTAGACGGCATGACGAGCCAACTCAAAAAACCTCGACTCGTACTGTGACACAGTCATATCCCCCTGTCTCAACCACTCGAACTGTCTACACAGCTCCTCCCTGCGGGACTGCGGTACATACTTCTCCAAGAAGAGAGTAGAGAACTGCTGCCAAGTAAGGGGCGCTGCACCAACAGGTCTACGCCTCTCATACGCCTCCCACCAAGTGAAGGTAGCCCCAGAAAACTGAAAGGTGGTAAATGCCACACCGCTAGACTTAAGAATCCCTGCTATACGGAGCATCCGCTGACACTTATCCAGAAAGCCCTGGGCATCCTCGCCCTCAGCACCATTGAGTGACAGAGGCTGGAGTCTACCAAACCTCTCAAGATGACGCTGCTCATCATCCGGCATAACTGGTACCATGAACTACTGAGCTAAGACTGTATTGTGGGCCGGGCCCAGCCCGGGACTGCGGGCCAAATGGGCTGGTCTCAAACGGGTCGGTCTCTAATGGTGCAAAAGCCCATTGTGGGCCAGTCTCAACCAAAAAGCCCGTGAGCCCGGGGCCGTTTAGCCCGGGACCGGCAGGCGGGCCTGGGCCGGTTCAACCGGGCCTAACGGGCTTTACGGGCCCAACAATAATATTAAAAAAAAATAATTTTTTAAAAAAAAGCCCAACGGCTAGAAATTAAAAAAGTAGCCATTGGCCCTTAATTTCAGCCGTTGGGAAGTTTAGAAAATAGCCATTTGGCCCCCAAACTTTATTTTAACCCCAAACTTTTTATAATTAGACTTTTTTCCTATTCTCAACTATAAATACCCCCTCATTCTTTCATTTTTACTCACAAATTCATCAATCTCTCTCTAATTTTCTTCTATAATTGCTTACTTTATTATTGCAATTTCGTAAAAAATTGTGAAGTTGGTGAATTGAAGTATTCAAGTCTTCAAGTCTTCAACGATATTCAATTTTCAAGAAGTTGTTCGTCAATTCGGTAAACTCGTTCCAACTCTTAAGTTTTAATAATATAGTTTTGTTTGTTTTAGTTTGTATAATTATAATTAATATGGCCTTTTCTTCGAAAAAAATGTTTAGTGGTAAGGGAAAATCTAAAATTGGTGAATCTAGTCGCCAAGCTACTACCCCTCCCCCGGCTCCCCGACCCAAACCTGTTACCCGTCCTCCTGCACCTATTATTCTTGATAGTGATAACCCTTGTTTTCAATTTAGCGATAGTCAATTTTGCCATGATGTTGCACCAGGTGAACAATTAAATGCTGAATATATGAATGCTCTTTATCCTAATGAAACTATTGATGAAAATGATGAGGAAAATGAAGATTTAGATGAAACACAACCGGATTTAGATGATACACCTACTAGTCCTGTTGTTAACCCAACTGATAATAATTCAAATGATGCCCCGCCTGACCCTCCTGTAGTAACCCCTACTTTTAATAGACAACGTTCTAGACGCCCTGAAACATCACTTGTTTGGAACTTTTTTACTCAACTAAGAGAACAAAATAAGGCTAAGTGTAATACTGGAGACCGTAGCGGTACGGGTAGTTTGACTAGAGACATAAAGACACACCCTAGAGATAAAGCTAGATATCTTCAAATGAAATCGCAGCAAGAGGGGAGAAGTGTAGATACTACGGTTAACCCTAGTACAGGTTCAAATCTAGTTCAACCAGGAATTAACACTGTGACCGGTGGCATTTTATATTACGATCCAAATAAAGATCGTGAAGAATTAGCAAAAATGGTTACTGTTATGTGCTTACCCTATAGTTTTCCTTCTAGCCCTCACTTTGTGCATTATATTAGAAAAGTTTTTAATCCTACTTATAAAGGATGGCCTCGCGCAACCGTAAAGAGCGATATTTATAAATATAAACATGAATATGAACAATATTTGCGGTATTTATTTACTCATATAGATTGTCGGATTACTATTACCACTGATATTGGTAGAAGTGGTAATGACTGTGATTATCTTACTGTAACTACTCATTGGATTGATGAAGAATGGAAAATGCAAAAATGCATTATTGCTTATAGAATAATTAATTCACGTCACACAGGTAAGTTTATTGCTAACACAGTTGCAGATATTTGTAGATATTTTTGCATTAGAGATAAAATAATATCAATTTCTATGGATAATGCTTCTAGTAACACTAATGCTATAGGCTTACTTACAACTACACTAAATCCTGCATTTAGTAATTGTTTCCATGTTAGATGTATTTGTCATATTTACCATTTAATCGTCGGTGATGGTATGAGAATGTTAAATTTAGAAATTGAAAAGGTTAAAATGGCTCTTAATTGGCTTTTTTATTCAAACCGTAAAAGTAGACTTAGAGAGTATTTTAAAAAATGTGATGAATTTGGCCTTAGAGAAAGAAAGGTTCCTATAGCTTGTCCGACTAGATGGAATTATATGTACGAAAGTTTAGTTGTTGCATATGAATATAGAAACCCAATTAATGCTCGTGTTGGTGGTGAGGATGATGATGAAATCCTTACAAATCAAGATTGGAATAATGTAAAAATTCTTATAGATTTTTTACAACAATTTCATCAAGCTACAAATGAATTGTCTGGGCAATATTATCCTACTATTTCAAACTGTTTAGTTTATATTGCAGCACTATGTGATTTGTTTGTTGATTTTTCAGAGGGTGGGGAAATTTATCAACTTGCTATAAATGTAATGGAAGAAAAGTTTAAAAAATATGTTTTCCCTATCCCCCTATTTATGGTGTTGCTGCCATGTTAAATCCTACCATGAAATTAGGAGGTCCTCACTTTTGGTATTCAAATATTTATAAGGCTTTAGATCTTTCAGATGAGGAATTTGCTACACTTGCAGATGCAAAAGCCTCAATTAAAATAAATGCTCAAACAATTTATAATGCTTATCAACTTGCCTTAGATCATGCTAGACCAAATGCTCCAACTCCTAATTCGTCAAGTTCACAATCATCTAAAAGAACTGCGGGCCTAAAAGCACTTAGTTCTTGGACGGAGTTCAGGGGTTCTCAAGGTGATAATATTGATGATACTTCACATCTAAATGAGCTTCAAGTT
>NW_017676273.1:7141-16264 GCF_001879085.1 Nicotiana attenuata | reverse complement strand
GGGGGAGGAAGACTAAGAAAGATATTGCCATTTTTGTTAATGTCGTAAGAATAAAAATTATAAGACATTCCCTTGAATATCTCTTTGCAATTTTTTTATGTGTTTAAATTTGACTCTTTAGAAGATTTAACTTACAATTCTATATAAGCTATAATATATTTACAAGAAATTATATAAGGCAATATATATACATAACATACTATATATACTACATATACACACACACACACACACACACACACACATCTAACACATATAAGCTATAATATATTTACAAAAAATTATATAAGGCAATATATATACATAACATATATATATATATATATAGTTTACAAGAAATTGCCTTAGATAAAAATAAAAAAAATTCAAAAAAAAATTGGCCCGGAACGAAAAAGCCCATTAGGCCCGAACGATTTAGCCCGGGACCATATGGGCTTACGCCCACAGTGGGCCGGTTCCACACATTAGGACCGTTTGGCCCAGGATCGCCAAAGACCAGCCCGCCTAAGCCGGGGACCATTTGGCCCGGGCCCGGCCCAGAATACAGCCTTATCCTGAGCTGGTGCAACCGGCTGGGCTGGAGGTGCCTCCAGCGTCTGTAGTCCCTGCACTACCTGCTCAGGTGTGTGAGCAGCGGGGGTCTGATTGCCTCCCACGGCCTGTGAAGTAGTTGCTGCTGTGGTGGCTGAAACTGCCTGAGCCAGGCCAGTGCAAACTGTCAAGATCTGTGCCAAAGCCTCCTGTAGACCCGGGATCACGATGGGAACAGCTGGTGTCTGAACTGGTGCTGCTGGAGCCTGATCCTGAGCTGGGGTAGCTGTGGATCAACAGGTGCTGCCCTCGCTGCTCTGCCTCTGCCTCAACCACGACCGCGTCCACGGCCTCTGGTGGCCTCAGTGGGTGGCACTGGTGGTCGTCCACCTCGTCCGGTAGCTCGCGTCCTCACCATCTGTGAGAGGATAGGATAACAGAAGTTTAGTCTTCGGATCAACAAGTTCGCACGACAAGAATTTCAAGAATATGAAGTGTTTCCTAAAAGGTTCTGCAGCCTCTCGAGAATAAGTACAGACGTCTCATTACCGATCCGCGAGACTCTACTAAACCCGCTCATGACTCGCGAGACCTAGTAACCTAGGCTCTGATACCAACTTGTCACGACCCTAACCCCGAACCCGATCGTGATGGCGCCTCTCGTGAAGATAAGGCCAGCCGAACCAATACAACACACCTTTTGAAGCAGTTAATGATCACAAAACAGTTTAAAGTATGATTTGCTAGTAATAAATTTGCGGAAACATAGACAACAGTAGGGGGAAACCATCCCATCACAGCCCAAACCGGGGTGTCACAAGTCACTGTAACGACCCGACCGGTTGTTTTGCCTTTTAGAACCCCGTTCCCCTAAATAAAACCTTCCGTACTTGCTTTGGCTAATTTACGACTTGCGGGGACGGTTGGTTCGGGAGTTGGAAGAGTTTTGAGTGAAATAGGTCTACTTGTTTCTTTAAGATTCTCTTAAAAGACCAAGTTTGACTTCGGTCAACTTTTTGGGAAAACGGACCCGGACTCGTGATTTGACGGTCCCGGAGGTCCGTGGAAAAATATGGGACCTGGGCGTAAGCCCGGAATCGAATTCCGAGGTCCCTAGCCCGAGTAATGAATTTTTATTGAAAATTGTTAAACTGAAATCCTAAGAGTTTAATAAAAAGGAAAAATGCTGGATCACATTGATATCGGGCCCGTATGTTGGTTCCGGAGCCCTGTACAGGTTCGATATAATATTCTAGATATGTCTGTGAAATTTGGTGAGGAACGGGGGTGATTTGACGTGATTCGGACGTTCAGTTGAAAAAAATAGGAATTTAGGTGTTCTTGAGGATTTCATGCATTTTGGTGTTAAATCCGTGGTTTTAGGTGTTAATTATGCGATTTGATTACTTGAGCAAGATTGCACACTGTTGTACGACTTGCGTGAGTGTTCGTAGTGGAGCCCCGAGGGCTCGGGTGAGATTCGGGCATGGTTGGAGGTAAGAAAACACGGCAGTTTTGCGAGTATTTTTACTGCTGCTGCAGGTTTCGCAATTGTGAAATGGCCATCGCAATTGCGAACTCGCAATTGCGAGAAATTCTTCGCATTTGCAAAGTTGGCCGGGCTGGGTAGTGTTCGCATTTGCGAGCCATTTCTTCGCAATTGCGAACCCAGTAGGGTCCGCATTTGAAACCCATGCATCGCATTTGCGATCGAGGCAGGCTGGGGCTCAGTTCGCATTTGCGAACCTTTTGTCGCAATTGCGACCTCGCATTGCGAGCCTGGTGTCACAATTGCGACATCAGAGGACTGGTCAGGGCTTTTAAAAAACGGGACTTAGAGCATTCATTTCATTTCTACTCTACACTTGGGCGATTTGAGAGCTTCCAAAGAGGGGATTTCAACATAGCATTGTGAGGTAAGTGATTTCCATTCATCCTTAGTTTAAATACATGTATATTAGGTAGATTAAACACCAAAAATTAGATAAAATCAAAGGGGTTAGAGCTAGACCTAGGGTTTTAATAAAACTAAGATTTAACCACGAAATTTGTTATGAAATGAACTAGAAATCATAAATTATTGATCCTTAGGTAGTAGAGAACGATTTCCTTCGAAAAATTTCGGAATCCGGGCACGTGGGCCCGGGGTTGGAATTCAGGAAACTCATGTAAATAGTTGGGAAATGGCTTGAATAGCTAGAAATCGATCTTGTGAGCTTATATTAACTAGTTCTTACTTCATTTAACTATTTTGAGATCGTTCGGCTCCGAATTTGAGGACTCGGTCTTGTTCTTGATATTGGAAGTGCGCTTTGGAGCGAGGTGAGTCTCCTTTCGAACCTTGTAAGAGGGAATTGTCCCCGTAGGTGAGTTAACTGGTTATGTGCTCCTATTTGTGGGGGCTACGTACGCACGAGGTGATGAGAGTCCGGGCGTAGCTACTATTATGCTATTGTCCGGGTAGTCTAGGACCCAAAAGCATGTTATACGTGGATTAATTGTAAACTTATTGATGGCTTGGATTGCTTAAATCACATTGAATTAGTAAACGAATTTCTAAAAGGATTGAACTCCATTTTCTTAAGTTGTTAAAAGAGGATTGGCTTTTATTTGGATTAATGTTCCCCGATAAATCCTTAATTGACTGTTTGAGCATGTATTCCTATGTGTACCTGCGTCGCACGTATGATTCGCGAGCAGGGTATTTGTTTACTTTATGTTGACCGCGTCGCAGGATAGTTCGCGAGCGGGGTAATAGATGCATCTATGGTTCGCGCCGTTCGACCCTCGGCAGTGCACAGTTTACATTTCTGTTGGAGCGGGCCGTCGACCTCGGCATGATTTGCGCATGATATATATATTGTTGCCTGAGAATTTTAAATGTTGATATTGCTTTTCATGGCTTGAAATAAATTGATAAGATAATGAAAAGTAAATCTTGAAAATCCTTTATTATTTGTTCAAGGTGTTTACCTGTTTTCCGGCTTTGTGAGTTAGAACTGCAATATAAATTCATGATTTCCTCACATTTTTAGTATATTATTATTTGACCTCTAGCAAGTGTTGAAGTCGACCTCTCGTCTCTACTTCTTCGAGATTAGACGGGATACTCATTGAGTACACATTGTTTCCGTACTCATACTACACTTCTATGCATTTTTGTTGCACAGGTATATGTAAGCTCTAGTGGCCTACTGGGCGTAGCAGCACAAATGATTTGGGGACTAGGTGAGTTGCATTACTCGAGGCGGCCCGCAGCTAGTATAGTCCCTTCCAGTATATTGTATTTACTTTCTGTCCACTGTATTCCGGACGGATGTTGTATTGTATCTCTCAGAAATTGCTCATGCACTTGTGACACCGGGTTCTGGGATGGTCTTGAAATATTTTGTATTAATTGCTTATTATTTGATTTGAATTGAAGCAGTTGTCTCTTTACTTATAAAATTTAGAAGGAAAATCTAGGTTTTCAAAACTGTTTAAATTGGAATCTAATTAAGTATTTTAGTTGGCTTGCCTAAAAGCAGTGTCCGGCGCCATCACGACCCTTAGTGGATTTTGGGTCGTGACAACATTCTAGTAGAGTCTCGCGGATCGGTACGGAGACGTCTGTACTTATCCTCGGTAGGCTGCAGGACTGTTAGGAGTACTTCCCTTCTTGATTCCTCATCGTGCGATTTGATTCCTTTGAGGCTTATGCCTGTGTTTCTTTCCTACTCAATCTTATGCGACGCAAAGCGCTTGCTATTCATCAAGGATTGAAGAATTGTAATGATATTACGAATATGGTGCGGGATGTTTCTCCCCGTATAGTCGTCTGAGCTATTATCGTTGCCTTGTGGAAGGATATTTTATTATTTCAGCCCAGTGACGGTACTTCTGAGGGCTCTGAGGGTAGGCACAAGTTGCCATGATGCTTATGAACGATTGTTCCACAGTAGTGATATGATGGTAGGATGTTGCCCAAGTGTCGGGGCAGTGAATGACTTGAAGGGTGGTTTACTCAGTGCATAATCTAGAGATTCAGTATTTTATTCCCGGCAGGGGAAAGGCAATCGGGCTAAGAATGTGCAGATTTGGGATGGTAGAGTAATGAGACTTGGTACATGCGAGAGTGGTGGGGCTTTCTTCTATAAGGGGATGTCGTTGTCCTAATTGAATGCACTAAGTTTGTTGGTGTTATGATCTTCCACAATTCGCCTTTCGGGGCAAGATATTGTGAAACAGTATTGGAGATACAGCAGTCAGATTATCGCGGGATGCGGTGGTTTAGGATTGAATCAGTATTTCTAATGTTGACGATTCGAGAAAGATGACCTTCAGAATGGTTTAAAGTTAGCAGCCATTGTGGGTTCAAGTGCTACGAAGATAGATTTTATTAAGGCAACAACAGAGCACAAAGGATGAGAAAGATATGTGGGAAGTGTGAGGCGATGGCTAAAATTTCTGGAAGGCCGAGTATGAGAGGCCAAGGTCGAGTAGTCGACAAAAGGGGTGAGTTTCGCCAAAGTGGGAGAGTTTGGAGTGATTTGGGAATTTTAGTGATTGGTGGTTTGGGCCTACGGATTAATTTGAAGTATGGGCTATTATGCGGCAAGAGATTTGATATTAACGGGAAGGAGCTGCTGGGAAAGAAGGAGGATATAACATAACTTTGAATTGGAAGAATGTTGTCGCACGTTTAATTGATGTCCACGAGGGGTGAATAGACTCGTACAGCTAGAGAGAGAGAGCTCGGACTCAGGATGGGTTATTGATGTCGTAGTGCTTGTACCCCGTACAGCAGCGTTGGAATCCACAGGTGGGTTATTCCCTGTGAGCAGGTTAGCGGTCGCGTGGTTGGCGAAGCTTCTGCAAAGAATTTTATTGGTTATACAACAAAGAGATCGATCGTGCGAATGTGGTTGGTGATTCAGAGTATAAAAGAGGGGTTTTATAGAAAGATTCCGAGAATTTAGGCGGATGATTGCGTAAGGTTATGTCAACAAGAGATTAAGGATCCTGGTGGATTCCAGAGTTGTGTAATAGTGGCTTCAAGCTAAGTGGGAGAGTCCCACCGCCTATGATTTGGTGACATGGTTAACTACTTGCGAGGTTTCTGGTTATTACCATATTGATGGGTTACTCCAGCTACGGGAAATGAACATAAGTGGTAATTTGAGCAAAGAATTGTTAAAGGTGTGCTATGGTTGACCTTATTGGCTCATGTTAAGATTCGGAAGGGATTCAGGATTCGTGCTTTGTATAGATGCGGGTTACAAGGGAAGTGATTCTGCCGAGTTCTTCACCAATAGGGTATTCATGTGATAGAAGATTCGTGGAGTTTATTATATTCGGGGCCAAGTCAGAGCGGGTGGCTCTCAACAATGGTCCTAGTGAATTCAAAGGTTAAGGTGTGATGCCTAACGATTTCGAGTCTATAGGTACGGTTAAGAATCAAGCTTGATGGCAGCCTATGAGAAGGGGCACAGAATGTCTATGATGTTTTGACTTGCGATGTAGCAATTGGGAGGTACGAAATAGTTCGTGGGACTGAGATAGCATGGTCTCGTGATTCAGGGTCACTCAGGATGAGTGCGGATGGAGTGTGTTAAGTGTTGAATGGAGTTATCATTGTTTCTATGGCAATTAAGGATAAATTGGAAGAAGAGGGATTGGTTAGACATAGTCGGTATGACGTGTTGCTAGTAGTGAGCAGTTCTTTCAGCGTGATCGAGTTATGCAAGTGAATTGTGACGGTGCGTGCGAGGCTTGTCGGCCACCGTAGTTGGTGGTATTCAGAAAGTATTCTACTGTTGTGACCTGATACATGGAGGTGGGCCCCGGAAGGGCTATGGTGGCTTAGACCACTACTTAGAGATTTTCATGTTCTACGGTTATGAGAATTCACCTGTGTGTGCTATGGTTCTCCTGAACTGAGTTAAGTGAAAAGCTTTTATATGATGAAGTGTTTGCCCGATAGTGGTTCCGAAGCTATGATGAAAAGCGTGTTCTATCGTATATTGGCATGTTAGGTGCAGTGAGTGGTATAGAATTTGAAGTAAAGATCAAGGTAATAGCTCGGTGTGGACAAGGATGTCACAAGCTTGGATGAGCAGAAAAAGGAGTTTCGGTGTTTAAGGTAAGTTGGTATTGTCTTCAGCGTCACCTGAGATCGGTGTTTTGTGAAAAAGGCTTTGCATCCGCGTTAATGATTCTTGATCGCTTTTCAGCGTTAGTGCGGTCGGTGGTTTGGAGGTACGACCCAGTTATTTGTTATGGTAGGTTGTGGGAGTGTATCCCACAGGAAGATTGTATAAGTGTGGCGGGTAGTCACTTGATTGATTAAAGACTTAAAACAAGTATGATGGTTGTGATAATATCGTTGATTTGAGAATATATGCCTGGAGGGCACTCAGTCTATTGAGTTGTGGACTGCGAATGATTTCTCTGACTATGGTGGAAGTTCTTATGTGTTATGAGCGGAAGAGGAGTTATTATGGACCTTTGAAAGGTTATTATCCTAGTTGGTGCAATTAGAAATCGGCTTGAGATCAGTGGATTGATTTAAATGTGAACAGGGGCTTATATCAAGCCAGATGTGTTCAACTCAGCAATACGCTCCTTATGGAAGGGAGTCGGGGTGTTATTTCGTTGTCAGCTATTTCATGTAATGATGTATTGTGTCGTGCGAGTTGTGAGACGGCTTGGTGAATTTCTTATGTGTTGAGGTTCCGCATAGAGATGAGGTTATATGAGCAGGATGGCTCTTGAGATTCAGATTATATATCGCACTTCAGTTGTGCTCGAGTTTGTGGATTATAGCGTTAAATGTCTCCCCAGGGAAGGGTATTATACACTTAGCGTGTTTATGACTGATATTCAGTATTTTGTTGTAATGAGCAATTTAGCTCGATGTACATCTCCTTATATGAGTTCCATGTGTGGATCGGGTGGCACGCCGCCATGGGTATGTTATTTAGATCGGGTGGCACGCCGCATGGTTATGTTGTGTGGATCGGGTGGCACGCCGCCATGGTTACGATTGCTCGGATCGGGTTGCGCGCCGCAACAGTGTGATGTTCAGTACAGTTCCCCATATCTGTTTATTGTGTTCTGTTTCCTATTTTCTGAAGGAAGCTTATATTAGATGTGCACCCGCGTCGCATGTATGATTCGCGAGCGGGGTAATTGAAATTCCTTTTCAGAGTTCATTTTCCTTTTTTGTATCGCATTCTAATTGGTAGCCTATTGGCACATTGTGGCATCATATGAGACTTTTGGTCATGTCAGGGTGGCTTATTGCCTGAGCAGTTCGTACTGGGTGAGACGAGATTGTTGGATTTGGGATCAGTGCAATCTGATTACGTGAAATATATTAAGGAGCAAAGATCATTATTTGGTTCAGAATGAGGTAATGTTTCTTGTCAGAAGTATCGACTCAATGATTGGTTGACTCAGCAGTCGATTATGAATTTTTGCACATCTCTTCCGTTGTAGCGGCATTGTAAGAGTTAGAGTAAGACCCGTGTATGTCATGGGGTGCAATGGGAGCATCAGATTCGTGGAATTTTGACTAAGTTGATCAGAAAATGTTATTGTGGTCCGGTGAGTAAAGTGATGCTAGATGTGAATTCAGCAAAGTTATGTAGCCATGTTTGGGTACAACGTGTAGTGATTGATATGGTGATGTTATGTTGGAAACAGGTCGGGCATAGAATTCCGGATGTTGGAATTGGGCTCTAAGGCTTATTGCTTGAATAAAAGGGAATATCTTCAGAATTGATCGAGCTGATGTGCTCAACTAAGTTGTGGTAGTACGGGAAGGTGCATGAGAAGTTAAACAGTGATTTCAGACTACTTCAGTGTAGTTCTCAGCACGTTCGAGGACGAACGTATGTTTAAGTGGGAGAGAATGTAACGACCCGACCGACCGTTTTGCCTTTTAGAACCCTATTCCCCTAAATAAAACCTTCCGTACTTGCTTTAGCTAATTTACAACTTGCGGAGACGGTTGGTTCGGGAGTTGGAAGAGTTTTGAGTGAAATAGGTCTACTTGTTTCTTTAACATTCTCTAAAAAGACCAAGTTTGACTTCGGTCAACTTTTTGAGAAAACGGACCCGGACTCGTGATTTGACGGTCTCGGGAGGTCCGTGGAAAAATATGGGACCTGGGCGTAAGCCCGGAATCGAATTCCAAGGTCCCTAGCCCGAGTAATGAATTTTTATTGAAAATTGTTAAATTGAAATCCTAAGAGTTTAATAAAAAGGAAAAATGCTGGATCACATTGATATCGGGCCCGTATGTTGGTTTCGGAGCCCGGTACAGGTTCAGTATAATATTCTAGATATGTCTGTGAAATTTGGTGAGGAACGGGGCTGATTTGACGTGATTCGGACGTTCGGTTGAAAAAAATAGGAATTTAGGTGTTCTTGAGGATTTCATGCATTTTGGTGTTAAATCAGTGGTTTTAGGTGTTAATTATGCGATTTGATTACTTGAGCAAGTTTGCACACTGTTGTAGGACTTGCGTGAATGTTCGGAGTGGAGCCCCGAGGGCTCGGGTGAGATTCGGGCATGGTTGGAGGTAAGAAAACACAGCAGTTTTGCTG
>NW_017676273.1:3593-6645 GCF_001879085.1 Nicotiana attenuata | reverse complement strand
TGTTCTTGCCTTTAGAGGGACTAGGAGGAGGAGTGGGTGGAGGCCCCCCCAGATCTTGTGAAATAAGATGATGATGCCAGAGTGCACAACCTTTGGGGAGGGGAATAAAAAGAAAGAAAACAAAACAAAAACAAAAAGGTAATCAAGTCAGTGAGGATTATAAAAAGTATTGCAATATTTAAACACATAGTGCGGGAATGTAAAGCGTGTCCTAATTTGGGAACCTCTTTGTGCCCGAGGTAGGCCTAGCGACAAAATGGATTTGGAGAACTTAGAATGCTAAATGCCTCATTTTATTGATAAAAATAGACGAATCCCAAAATGACACTAAATAAGTAAGAAATAAAGGTCACTAATGGTCATTGGACTTATTACATTCATAAAGCGAAAAAAGCAAATTCCTATCTATTTGGTCCCAAAAGGACCTTCCCCAGACTCGACATCCTTGGCTCCTTCGAACAGCTTCCCAATTCGCGAAGTCCCAGCAACAGGTATGCTCTGGCTAGATGTCCACCTTCGCTCCCTTTAGCCTTTTGATAGTCTTCAACCCATTTGAGAAATTTAACCTCTAGTTCTACTATGCCTTGCTCCAAGTATCCTAGCCTTTTGTTGGTACTGATAGCCATGTCTTTCTGTCACGACCCAAACCCCGTTCGTGATGGCGCCCAACATACTGCTAGGCAAGCTCGACCATTTGCACAACCTTAACCAAATAACCTAGATGGATAAATGAATATTCACAAGTAAAAATAACAATTTAAATGCGGAATCTCTGAAATAATTTCTAACCTCCAAAAAACCCCAAAATAAAATACTAAATAGCCCACAGATCTGGTGTCACGAACATGAGCCTCTAATACAAATATTCACCTAATCACAAGTCTGTCTAGGAAAGAAAATACGAATAAGAGGATAAAGATAGATGGGAGAGATCAAGGCTGCGAATGCCATGCAGCTACCTCGATACTCCCGGATAAACGCTACTCAGCCAACAAGTCCTCACTCACCCTGTGGTGTACCTGAATCTGCACACAAGGTGCAGGGAGTATTGTGAGTACTTCCAACCCAGAAAGTAATAAATATAAATAATGTCTGAGGATAATAAATCCCAAATAAACACAAGGTAAAGCTATAAATACAGTAAAACAGCAAGGACAATTACAATAATACCACAATAGATAAAGAATAAATGACAATTAAAATATGCAATGCAACACATAAACCGGTACTCTCCTGTACCCCGCTGCGGCCGTGCAGCCCGCTCCATTTATTTAACGTCGACGGCGCTTATTGGGGGTGTGCAGACTCCGGGAGGGGCCCCTTACGGCCCAAGCGCAATAATAAGCCATATCGTGGCATCAAACAGGCCTTTGTCCTCATATCAATATCAATATCATACCACTGCGGCGTGCAGTCCGATCCCATACTCAGTCCAAAATCACATAAGCCTTTCGGCACAATACTATAAAAATATTCAGCCCAAACTTCATTTAAAAATATTACTTTAGTTTCTACTTTTAGAAAAATGGTTGAGTTTACAAAAACAGTGTTAAATACCAGGATTGAGTTCAATATCTAGAAATATGGTAAGAAACCAGTAAAAATAATCCCTGAAGGATTCAAGTAGTTGGCACGAAGCCCAATTATGACAATTAATCCATTTTATAAGGATATCACAAAACTACAATCAATTAGGTAGTAATTTTTATTAAGCGGGACGGACCAAGTCACAATCCCCAACGGTGCTCTACCCCACGTCCGTTATCCGGCGTGCAAGTCACCTCACATAGCACTACGATGTGCAAATTCGCGGTTTCAAACCCTCAACACAGCATTTACATTTATTACTAACCTCAAGCCGGCCAATGTCCTAGCTTGCTATGCCTTTGCCTTTCGAATTCACCTCTTCGTGCGTCGAATCTGACCAAAACCACAACGAATACGTCACAATATGCTAAGGGAATATAACCCAATCGAAAAGACTCAAAAAACATCGAAAATCACGAAGTTGGCAAAACCCGAGCCCCGGGCCCACTTCTCGAAAAATTATAAATTTCACATCACCGGATTCCTTATCTCGCCACGAGTCCATGCATATAAAGAACACCAAAATTGGAGTCCAAATGACCCCTCAAATTCCCATTTTTGTTCTCTTAGGTTTCAAGCCCTAAACCACCATTTTGACCTTAATTCCTTGAGTTTTCAGTGTAATTTCATGTATTTGCATGATAAAATTGTGTTCTAAGTCCAAGAATGCTTACCTGATCGAAGTCCTTGAATTTCCTCTTCAAAATCGCTCAAGAACACCCCAAGTCCGAAGTTAAAAAATATGTTTCTGTAAAACTTCGCGAAGGGATTAAAACCCACTTCTGATCAGTTATTTCCGCTTCTGCGGTGCCTTTGTCGCTTCTGCGACTACCGCATCTGCGGTCACTTTCCGCTTCTGCGGAATCTCACTTATTGCCTTGGACCGCTTTTGCGGTCACTAACCGCTTCTGCGGAAGCCGCTTATGCGGGAAATAGTCCGCTCCTGCGGAAATCTCCAAAATGCCCAACCTCGCTTCTGCGACTCCTCATACGCTTCTGCGGAACCGCTTCTGCGGTCCATTTACGCAGAAGCGAAAATACCAGATACCAGACCACTCAGCAGTCCTTAAACTCCAAATTTCATCCCGTTAGCCATCCGAAATCACCCCGAGGCTCCCGGGACCTCAACCAAAAATACAAACATGATCCAATACCTTATTCAAACTTGCTCCAATCATCAAAACACCTCAAACAACACTAAAACCATCGTTTCTCATCGAATTCAAGCCTAAGTTCTTCCAAAACTTCCGAAACACGCATTCGATCAAAAACCCAACCAAAACACCTCCGAATGTCCTGAAATTTTGCACACACATCCCAAATCACCTAACGAAGCTACTGCAACTCTCGGAATTCCATTCCGACCCCCGGATCAAAGTCTCACCTATCGACCGGAATTCGCCAAAATCCTAACTTTGCCAATTCAAGCCTAATTCTACTCCGGACCTCCAAAATCACTTTTGAT
>NW_017676273.1:0-3238 GCF_001879085.1 Nicotiana attenuata | reverse complement strand
GCTCGGTCTCCCAGGTAGCCTCCTCCACGGGCCGACCTCTCCACTGCACTTTCACCGAAGCAACATCTTTTGACCTCAACTTCCGAACCTGACGATCCAAAATGGCTGCTGGCTCTACCTCATAAGTCAAGTCACCCTCCAGCTGAACTGTACTGAATCTAGAACATGGGACGGGTCCCCAATGTACTTCCGGAGCATAGACACATGAAAAATTGGATGCACGCCCGACAAGCTAGGTGGCAAGGCAAGCTCATAAGCCACCTCCCCGATCCTCCTAAGTACCTCAAAAGGCCCAATGAACCGCGGACTCAGCTTCCCTTTCTTCCCGAATCTCATAACACCCTTTGTGGGTGAAACCTTCAGCAAGACTTCTCACCAATCATAAAAGATGCATCTCGAACCTTCCTGTCTACATATCTCTTCTGTCTCGACTGTGCTGTACGGAGTCTCTCCTGAATCACCTTCACCTTTTCCAATGCATCCTGAACCAAATCTGTCCCCAACAATCTAGCCCACCAGGCTCGAACCAACCAACTGGAAATCTACACCGCCTCCCATACAAGGCCTCATACGGTGCCATCTGAATGCTGGACTGATAGCTATTGTTGTAGGCAAACTCTGCAAGCGGTAGAAACCGATCCCATGACCCTCCAAAATCAACAACACAGGCGCGTAACATATCCTCCAATATCTGAATGGTGCGCTCGGACTGCCCGTCCGTCTGAGGGCGGAAGGTTGTGCTCAACTGTACCTAAGTACCCAACTCTCGCTGAACAGCCTGCCAAAACTGAGAGGTGAACTGAGTGCCCCGATCTGATATGATGGAAACTGGGACACCATGCAATCGAACTATCTCCCGAATATAAATCTCTGCCAGCCGTTCTGAAGAATAAGTGGTACAAATCGGAATGAAGTGCGCGGACTTGGTCAGCCTGTCTACAATCACCCAAATAGCATCAAATTTCTTCAGAGTCCGTGGGAGTCCGGTAACAAAATCCATAGTGATCCTCTCCCACTTCCACTCAGGAATAACCATCTGCTGATGTAAGCCACCCGGTCTCTGATGCTCATATTTCACTTGCTGACAATTAAGACACCGGGCCACATACTCCACAATATCTCTCTTCATCCTCCGCCACCAATAATGCTGTCTAAGATCCTGATACATCTTCGCGGCACCCGGATGAATGGAATACCGCGAGCTATGGGCCTCCTCTAATATCAACTCCCGAAGCCCATCTACCTTGGGCACGCAAATCCGGCCCTGCATCCTCAACACACCATCATCTTCAATGGTCACATCTCTGGCATCATCATGCTGAACCCTGTCCTTAAGGACAAGCAAATGCGGATCATCATACTGACACTCCCTGATGCGGTCATACAAGGAAGACCGAGAAACCACACAAGCCAACACTCGACTGGGCTCTGAAATATCTAATCTCATATATCGGTTGGCCAAGGCCTGAACATCAACTACAAATGGCCTCTCCTGAACTGGAATGTATGCCAAGCTCCCCATACTCACCGACTTCCGACTCAGGGTGTCGGCCACTACATTGGCCTTCCCTGGGTGATACAGAATAGTAATGTCATAATCCTTAAGTAACTCCAACCATCTACGCTGCCTCAAGTTAAGATCCTTTTGTTTGAACAAATGCTGAAGACTGCGATGATCAGTGAATACCTCACAGGATACGCCATACAGGTAATGCCTCCAAATCTTCAGTGCATGAACTATAGCTGCTAGCTCCAAATCATGAACGGGGTAGTTCTGCTCACGGGGCTTCAACTGACGAGAAGCATACGCAATAACTCTACCCTCCTGCATCAAAACACAACCAATCCCAACTCTCAAAGCATCGCAATATACCGTATAAGAGCTTGAAGCTGATGGCAAAACTAACACTGGGGCTGTGGTCAATGCCGTCTTGAGCTTCTGAAAGCTCTCCTCACACTCGTCCGACCATACAAACGAGACACCCTTCTGAGTCAACTTAGTCAAGGGTGATGCAATAGAGGAAAATCCCTGAACAAACCGGCGATAATAACCTGCCAACCCAAGGAAGCTGCGAATCTCTGTGGCTGAGGTCGGTCTAGACCAACTCTGCACCGCCTCTATCTTCTTTGGGTCAACCCGAATACCCTCGCTGGACACCATATGTCCCGAGAAAGCCACTGAACCGAGCCAGAACTCACACTTGGAGAACTTTGCATAAAGCCTTTCCTCCCTTAATCTCTGCAACACAACTCGCAAATGCTGCGCGTGCTCCTCCTGACTACGCAAGTATACCAGGATATCATCAATTAACACTATGACAAATAAATCTAGATAAGGCCGGAATACATTGTTCATCAGATGCATGAACGCTGCTGGGGCATTGGTCAGCTCGAAAGACATGACAAGAAATTCATAGTGACCGTATCTAGTCCTGAAAGTAGCCTTATGAATATCTAAATCCCTGATCTTCAGCTGGTGATAACCCGAACGGAGATCAATCTTGGAGAACACCCTCGCTCCCTGAAGCTGGTCAAACAAATCATCAATGCGAGGTAGGGGATACTTGTTCTTAATTGTTACCTTGTTCAATTGCCTATAGTCGATGCACATTCTCATTGTGCCATCCTTCTTCTTCACAAACAGAACTGGTGCACCCCAAGGTGACAGACTAGGCCGAATAAACCCCTTATCCAGGAGCTTCTGAAGCTGCTCCTTCAATTCTTTCAACTCTGCTGGTGCCATACGATATGGTGGAATAGAAATGGGCTGAGTGCCTGACACCAGGTCAATACCAAAATCAATGTCCCTGTCCGGCGGCATACCCGGCAGGTCTGCAGGAAACACATCGGGAAACTCCCTCACAACGGGAACCGACTCAATGCTAGGAGTCTCAGCTCCCACAACTCTCACAAACGCCAAATAGGAAAGGCAACCCTTCCCAACCATACGCTAGGCCTTCAAGAAAGAAATAACTCTACTAGGAATATAGTCAGTCACACCACGCCAATCGACTCCGCGGGTACACCCGGCATAGTCAAAGTGACTGTCTTAGCATAACAGTCTAGAATAGCATGACACGGAGATAACCAGTCCATGCCCAGGATAACATCGAAGTCTACCATGCTCAATAGCAATAAATCAACTCGGGTCTCCAGACCCCCAATAGTCACCAAACACGATCGGTATACATGGTCCACAATAATAGTGTTGCCCCAACCGGGGGTCAACGACACAGTA
>NW_017676272.1:43554-48251 GCF_001879085.1 Nicotiana attenuata | reverse complement strand
TGAAGTACGAGGCAGATGGTTCTATAGAGAGATTCAAAGCTCAACTGGTTGCTAAAGGCTACAACCAAAGGGAAGGATTGGATTACATTGAAACCTTCTCCCTAGTGGTAAAAATTGCAACAGTCAGATCAGTCATTGCTCTTGCAGCAGCTGAAAATTGGAACATCCATCAAATGGATGTGTACAATGCATTCCTTCAAGGTGATTTACCTGATGAAGTCTACATGCAGTTGCCAGAGGGATTCACCAGCCAGGGGGAGTATGGAGTTGTGTGTAGGCTTGTTAAATCCCTCTATGGCTCAAACATGCCAGTAGACAATGGAATGTCAGATGCCTTACAAGAAATTGGTTTTGTGCAAAGCTGCCTATATTACTCCTTGTTTACAAAGAGAAAGAATAGCAGTACAGTCATCATACTTGTCTATGTTGATGATATGTTATTTACGAGGAAACCAAGTTAAGACTACGTAAGGATTTCAAGATCAAAGATCTAAGGCAACTCAGATATTTCTTGGGTTTGGAATTCAGTAGATCAGAGAAAGGAATTCTTATGAACCAAAGAAAGTATTCACTAGAGATCATAGCAAATGCAAGGCTGAGTGCTACAAAACCATCCTGGACTCCTCTTGATAGTAATCAGAAATTTACAGCTAAAGAACTGGATGAAGTCACAGGTGAAACAGGTGATGAACTGCTTGAAAATAGAGGGAAATATCAAAGGCTAATAGGGAAGCTATTGTATTTGACAATGACAAGACTGGACATTGCATTTGCAATTCAGACACTCAGCCAATTCCTACAGCAACCCAAAAATTCACATTGGGAAGATAATACGCTCAAATTACAATTTAAATAAATAGTGTAAGGCAGTCGGTGTCAAATATAATAACCCAACAAGGTCGGGGGTCGAATCTCACAGGGAATAGGTGTGAAAAGGTTACTTGAGTAGTGTGAAACTTGACTTAAATCATAATTCTACTCCTTTAGCTTAACAAGAGAATGATATAATAGTGATTTAACAATATAACTATTTTGTTGTGAGAATGTGATTAATTTGATTAAGGAAACCAAGGTTTTATCCCCATCAATGAAATGTAATGCTATCGGTGTTAATGTGATATATTTCTAATGGAAGGTCCTTTGATATGCAAATGATTTCTAAATGATTACCCAATATTTTTCAATGGTTGGGTAGTATTTTCTCTTTATGATTTTCCCAAATATAAAAGAGTTGCAATTACAAACAACCAAATTATGCCAAGGAGAACCACTTATTCCTTAGCAATTATATTAAATAAGGTTTAAAGTCTTGAGTTCTTGATATTCACTTCTACCAAACCCTAACCCACTTTTCCAAGTAAAGAAAGAGTACAACAATAACTACAACACCAAACACAGTTTGATCCCAACAAGTAAAGAAAGAGTAAAATGGAATAAGTTAATGTTTGCAACCACCAACAATAAATAAAGCACAAGAAATGAATAAATATCAACCAATCATTATATTTATATTAAATGTTAAACACTCATTAACATTACACACATTTAGGGTCCACAACCTTAGTAATTAAAACTAGCTACTCATACTAGAATACAAAAACAAAGCAATAAATAGAGTCATAAAGCTTACAAAAGTGCAAAATTCTCTCTTCACAAGCTTCCAAATTAATAGTGTATTCAATGCCTTCAATGTAGTCCCTTTTTCAGACTTAATGACCCATAAAAACCCTAGTAAATATTTATAGTGGACTAAAAGTCGAGGTCAAGATTGGACAAAACTGCCCCCTGTAGAAGTCTTTTGCAACCGCATAATGGTCGCAGATCATGTATGCGGTCCGCATAGTTGATAATTGCGTTGCAGATTTTAAGATTCACAAGCCCATATTCCACCGCATTTCTATTATGCAGTCCGCATATTAGTTATGCAACCGCATTTTCCATCGCAGAAGTGCTACGCAGGTTTCTTCAATTTCAGTTGTGCGGTCATTATGCGGTTCGCAGAAGTATTATACGACCGCATAATGGATCGCACATTCTCCTCTTCAGTTGGTCAAACAGCTGCTTCAGTTTGCGGTGATTATGCGATCCGCATAGTACTTCTGCGGTCGCATACTTGTAGCATTCTTACTCTTTTGTGGCTTTTTGACTTCTTTTCCATGTGTTTGGGTCTTCAAGTCTCATGCACTACAAAACATCAAAACTTTATGAGAATCAACTACAAATGCGTTGAAAGACAAGCTAAAGTCTATGTAATTGGTATTAAAAGTGCCGAAATTCTACGGCACAGCAGAAGCAGCCCTGAGAGTTGTGAGGTATGTGAAAAGGGAACCTGGACTAGGGATTCTAATGAGCTCAAAGAGGCCAGAGAAACTGAAAGCTTATTGTGATGCAGACTGGGTTTCATGCCTAAATACAAGGAGATCAGTCACAGGGTTCATTGTGAAGTATGGAGATTCTTTGATATCACGGAAATCAAAGAAACAGAATACAATATCTAAGAGCTCAGCTGAAGCTGAGTATAGAAGCATGACAGTGATAGTGTCAAAACTAGCATGGCTAGTAGGGTTATTCAAAGAGATTGGGGCAGAGGTGAACCTTCCTATAGAACTATACTGTGACAGTAAGGCAGCTCTACAAATAGCAGCAAACCCAGTTTATCATGAAAGAACAAAACACATAGAGGTGGATTGTCACTTCAATAGAGAGAAGATCCAATCAGGGTGAAGACCTTGTACATCAGTTCAGAAGAACAACATGCAGACATCCTTACAAAAGCATTAGGAAGGTCACAACATGAATATCTTGTGTCCAAGATGGGAGTGCTAAATGTGTTTGCACCTGCCAGCTTGAGGGGGGTATTGAAGGAGCAGTTGTGAGCACGTGATTTTTGCCCTAAGCAATAATTCCCAAAATTTCAAACAAAACAATTTTTTTCTAGTATTTTATAAAATTTTGTGAATTTTGTGGCATTCTTTGGTAATTGTTGCATTTTTATTTGTGCATTTTAATCCATATGAAAATACCAAAAATATGCATTGGCATTTAGGGATTTAATTTCACAATTTTAGTATTAATTAGTTTTAGAATAAAATGTAAAGAAAATTGCAAGAAAATAGTTCTTTGCATTACTAATTATTGCATTTGTCTTTAAATAGAGTTATAAGTAATTTTAGGAGTTAAATAGTGTAATTCGGTCTTTGCTTTGTTTTAATATTTTGTAAAATCAGAAAAAATAAATAAATACAAAAAATACAAAAATGATAAAGAAAGAAAAAAAAAGAAGGGAAAAAGAAAAAGTAAAAAATGGTCTTAATTGGAGACCAAATTTGGGCCAAAATCAGTCAGCCCAAACGAAATTCCCAACCCCAGGCCCAGTTTACCCCTACCCGGTCCGGATGCCCATGCCTGTGAGACCAACAAAACGACGTAGTATAGGAAGCATACTACGTCGTTTTGAGTTAAATGCCAAATCAAATCCAGGCCGTCTACCCACTCTAATCCAATGGCCCAGTTTTAATCTCGTATTTTAGATATAAGTGTCCGAAATCTTCAGAAAATTTTGAGACCAAAGTCATCCTCATCGTACCCTGTAACGCCGGTGCCGGCCACCCTCCTCCGCCTTAGCCCCACCGTCCCTCCGCCGTCCGCCGCCGGCCGGAAATCGTCGCCGCCGGCGGCGATGCTCCGATGACCACCAAAAATACACCACTGACTCCCCTCGTCTCCCCCTGTCTAACTAGGCCCTCAGCTCCCCTCGAATCATAGCCAATCTCGTCGAATATTCCATCGAAGATTTTTCGGCCACGACGCAACCCCGTCTAAACCACCCCAAATTAACACCACCTAACCGCCTTGACCTCCTTTACCCAACCCCCACAGCCATTTGTCTCGAACATGGCCGGAACTGCTCAAATATTGAATCAAAAATCCGGCCAAAATCCTATCTCTTCCAAACCCTACCAAACTTACACCCCATACCCCCCTCCCTCTCCTTTACCTGAATCCCTAACCAGAATCTTTCGAATGTTGCCAAAACTTCTCGAATTTTAGATCTTAGAATGGCAGAACCCTAACTCAGAAAATCTTGGGGATTTTGGACCGTAATTTCCCTAATCGTGTGTGTTCTTTTGAAAACACACGATTGGGGATGTTACGTGTCAAGAATCCCGGAGGATTCAAACAAATGGCCGGTCAGAGTTTCCCCATAGTCAGTCGAATGCTCTGATTCAGTAAGTTTGCTGATTACTTCTATTTTTGATTCTTATTTTTGGGGTTCCATATCTGTTCTAAGTTTAGTTTAAGATTTGTTTCGAGTCTGGTCGATCCTGTTTGAGCTTTGTTTGGATTTCAATTCGTTCCTCAGCATCTGAACTGATTAGTAATCTCTTATGGTTGCTGTTAGTTAGCATTAATTAGTTTAGTTTAGTTTAAATCAGTTTAATTAGTAATCGTATTAACAGTTCCATGTTTAGGGTTTAATTAAGTTTTATGATTTGTTAATGATCTTCGTGGAGGTACTGTTCTCAGTCTTCATGTTTGATTTAAATTTATTCCAATAGGTCTAATTTTTGTTTAGTTTAGTTAGTTGATTCATGAGTGGTCACTGCAATTTGTAGTTCATGGTTAGGTTGGATTTCATGATTGGTTAATTGTGCAAAAATTCAATTTGGTGGATCTTTTGGCTATGCTGAACAAGA
>NW_017676272.1:0-42081 GCF_001879085.1 Nicotiana attenuata | reverse complement strand
ACACTTTCACAATAATAATCAACTAGACTTCTTCCTTTATTAGAGACAAATCAAAAATAGAAAAATCTTATTCATTTTTAGTTTGGCCTTTTAATGAATGATGAGACGAGCCTCGCCGAATAAAACACACAAATTGCGGGGCCCTCATTAATTGCTTATATCAAAATATTTAGACTTCGGGATGTGCCATTTAGCGAATTTCATGGCTCCCCACACAGTTAATAAACGCGTAGCTACTTTAGGCGCGCATTTTAAATAAAATCACCTTCCTAAACACGGGTGCACATTTATGTGACCCAAATCCAAATCTCAACGAAGTCGAAATGTGTTAACAATCACGGGTGCACTGGTGCGACGTGGTTTGAGGCGCATTTCCACGACGTTGCAATTCGTTTAAAAATCGAGTAAATAAAAATAAAAGCGGTTTACTAATAAAAGCACATAAGCTAGAACATATTCCGATATCAGATAAAATCAAATACAACAGTTGAGCGACCGTGCTAGAACCACGGAACCCGGGAATGCCTAACACCTTCTCCCGGGTTAACAGAATTCCTTACTCGGATTTCTGGTTCGCTGACTATTAACAGAGTCATAATTTCCTCGGTTCGGGATTCAACTGGTGACTTGGGGCACCCTTAATCTCCCAAGTGGCGACTCTGAAATCTTAATAATAAGTCCCGTTCCGATTGTCACTTCAAGTTGGAAATAACTCCCTTTATTATACCCTTCCGGGGTGTAGTGTGAAAAAGGAGGTGTGACAGGTTGTAAGGAACAAAGCCAGATTAGTTGCTCAAGGATATTCACAACAGGAAGGAGTCGACTATGACGAAACTTTTGCTCTAGTAGCTCGACTAGAGTCTATACGAATCCTTCTGGCATATGCATCGTTTAAGGGATTCAGGCTGTTTCAAATGGACGTCAAAAGTGCCTTCTTGAATGGATTTATTGAGGAAGAAATGTACGTAAAGCAACCTCCTGGGTTTGTAGATTCAAAGAGTTTCCCTACCATGTATATAAGCTAACCAAAGCACTGTATGGACTAAAGCAAACTCCACGAGCATGGTATGATATACTTAGTTCGTTTCTTACTGATCATGGTTTTACAAGAGGTAAAATAGACACTACTCTATTTATTAAAAGATCATCAGAAGGTAGTCTTATTATTTAGATTTATGTTGATGATATTATATTTGGTAGTGCTAACCCTCTTATGTGCAAGGAATTTCAAATCTTATGCAAAGTGAATTCGAAATGAGCATGATGGGAGAGCTAACATTTTTCCTTGGACTTCAAATTCAACAATCTGAAGAGGAACGTTTATATGTCAGACCAAATACACAAAGGAACTGATTCAAAAATTTAGCATGAGCAATGCTAAAGCCATTGGCACACCAATGAGTCCTTCAACGAGTATCGACAAAGATGAACAGGGAATCCCTGTTGATGAAACTAAGTATCGTGGAATGATTGGCCCACTTCTTTATCTAACTGCCAGTTGACCTGATATTATGTTCAGTGTTTGTAAATGTGCCAGGTTTCAGTCAGCTCCTAAGGAATCACATCTGACTGCAGTAAAGAGAATTATTCAATATCTTATTGGAACTGTCTCTCACGGACTATGGTATCCTCGCTCTAACTCTTTTAAATTAGAAGGTTTTTCAGATGTTGATCTTGGAGGTGATAAGGAAGATAGAAAAAGCACAAGCGGAACATGTCAATTACTTGGAAAAGCATTGATATCCTGGAACAGTAAAAAAACAAGCATCCGTTGCATTATCTACTACTGAAGTTGAATACATTGCTATTGGACAATGCTGTGCACAGTTATTGTGGATGTCCCATCAACTTGGTGACTATGAACTTTCTTTTAAACCTATACCAATTTTCTGTGATAATTCTAATGCTATATGTCTCACTAAAAATCCTGTACATCACTCTAGGGCAAAGCATATAGATATCAAGCATCACTTCATTAGAGATCATGTTCTTAAGGAAAATATAGAAATATCTTCTGTTGGAACAACTGATCAATTAGCGGATATTTTTACCAAGCCTTTGTTAGAAGAGAGATTTTGTTCACTAAGAAAATTACTTTGCATTATTTGCATTAATAGTTAAAATTAGGACCTATGTGCCATTGTTTAACTTTGTATGTAAAATATTCCATAACTGTTTCTTACTCATTAATTACGCCTCCGTTTTCCCTCCTTTTTCCTCTCTTTTCACATCAGTCGCATAGTTCAAAGAAGGAAAACCAATCATTGCGTCTGATCATCTGACGCCTTTTCCTTTTCTGTACTCAACCGTCAGAAACCCTCTTTTTATGCTGAACTCTCATGTCAATCTCCATCGTCTCTATCTCCTACAAACCCTTCTCCTAAAACTTGCTCAACCATCAACCTCCTACAATGGCTAAAATCCAAAAATCCCTCTGCCTCCACTAGAAAGAGCACCCGCTCCAGGGCAAAACCCCCTTCTCAGCCCCCTGAACAAGTAGATCCAGGGTCCGATCACTCCGAGGGGTTTGCCTCTTCTCAGGCGGACTTCTCTGATCATTCTCAACCCTTAGGAGAACAAACCCTGGGAAAAAGACCCATGGAAGAACCCCCTGTCTCCTCCACTCCAAAGAAATCAAAAGTCGACCTTTCCAGTTCTCTTGAGTCGGAACTCAATTTCTGGGATTCTCCAAATATGGACTTCTTTCTTGCCCTAAAAGACAAACCTATTGCTCATGGGTGGGTAGTCGACCTTGATGACATGGAAGCCCTAAATTGTAAGGTAAAGGACCTTTTCATTTATCAAGGGGGGTCGAAGTTCTTCTCTGTTCCTCCGCCTAAAGTCTATTAGTGAGAATGTTCTATGCTAATCTTCGTTCTAGTAGGTCTGATAAGTTGGAGTCCTTAGTATTAGGAAAGCGTATTGTTCTTGACTGTGCCATGTTTGATTCGATTTTTAAGTGTTCTGGTTTCCCTATGCTCTTTAAAAATTCCTGGCCCGATGATTTTGAAATTCCCTTTGATCAAGCCAAAATATGTATTGCTGAGTGTCCATCTGAATCCCTTCCAAACCAGCTAGGTCCTAGTGATGTTAGTTTTGAAACTCGTGTCCTAGCCCACATTGTGGCAACCACTCTGCTTCCCCGTATTGGCTCTTTCTCCACCTTCTCTCTACGAGACACTTTTCTAGTCTATTGCCTAGTGACCAAACTCAAAATCAAACTGTCCTCTTGGGTCATCAATTTCATGATTGAAAGTCTAGAAGATCCCACTAGTCTACCCTATGGAATGGCCATAACTCACATTCTGGAAGCTCACAATATTTCCATCTCTGCATATCCTTTTACCTCTGTTTCAAAATCGTACAACTCCAGAGCCTTTGCAAGTATGGGGTATGTGTGTGTGAAGGGTTCATGGGTCAAGAAACAAGAAGGAGATGTCAAGACTGCTCATATAGACTCCAAGCCTAAACCTTCTGCTTCCCATCCTAGCCATAATGACTCTGACCTTGCTGAGAAACTTAGTGCCATTGACAATCAACTCTCTGCAATCAAAGATCTTCTCATTGCCACTCAGTCCACTATTGGTAACATTCATGCTATATCTAAAGAAACAGGATATGATGTCTCTAAGATACGGGTTGCGGTTCTCAAAGTAAGGGAAAACGCTGTCAAGGCATTCAAGGAGGTTCATGACAGGCTTGATGGAATAAGTGTCTCAGCCAACGCCAGTTTTGATCAACTGAAAGAGGCCATCTGCTACACTCTTACCTATTTTCTGCCTCGTTAATGTGGAAGTTTAAGACAATTTTTTTTGCTGTGCTGTTTTTGGATTGAGATATCAGTCGGTGGATAATGTTTTTCTTTCTTTTGTTATGTTCTAACTCTGACAGTACACTCTGCTATGAATCCTGTTTATGCATGCCGTTTTTATTATTCCCTCTTTGCTGATGTCAAAAAGGGGGAGAAAATATATATGTATTGTGCAGGTACTGTATTGTGCAGGTACATAATAAGTCGACTATGGCACTCCTTGAGGGGGAGTCACAGATCCCGAAGAAGTCGACTACATGCGCCTCAAACTAATTAGTACAAGACAGAGCTAACAACTCTTATTGAGGGGGAGCAAACTACAGGGAAGTCAACTGCTGTTTATACATATATATTATTTTGTCAACATCAAAAAGGGGGAGATCGTTAGATCTAATTTTAATGATGAAAATAATATATCTGCTCTTTGTATAGGAACTCTTGGATAGCATTCAACATTGGAGAAATCAATCAGCAATGATCAAGGAACGTATGGATTGATATACAAGATTGATGGAATCAATCAGAGTACATCAAGGAAAGGAGACGCAATTAAAGGAAGAAGAAATCAATCAGCGGATACTGACGGGATCGATCAAGGCTAAACTAAAGGAACCAAATAAATCAAGTATATTGAAGATCCTGCCGAATATTCAATCAAGCGTCTAAATATGGGAGGAACAATAATCCGGGTTCACACACAAGGGAACATCTTTACAGTCTCTCGTTCAAAGGAGCCGTTGCAGAATAGCTTTATTCTTGGAAAGAATCAATCTCTTTCCAAGGATCAAATCTCTTCGGTTGGCAAATCTTTCCAGAATTCAAGCCTCTCTCAAAGTATTTAAACTTGCAATCACACCTTAGCACATATACTTTGATCGAACAAAACACCCTCTCTTTGTTCTACTACAAACAAACATTGTAGCTCTATTAAGATCTGATGTGTAACAAGTTAGAGAAGAAAGAGAGAACAACACTGGTGAGACATTGTATCAAAAGAGACGAGTGATATAGGAACTAAGTTATCGGTGTAGATCACACCATTCTCTGTGCACTCGAAGAAACTCATTCACTGAAAAGAACCCCCTTGCAACCCAAGGGGACTAGACTAGGATTCACATTGAATCCGAACCAGTATAAAAATTCTGGTGTCTTTAATTCCTGCATTTAATTTCAGCATCTTAAATTTCGTTGTTACTATAGTCAACTTATTACATCTAGTCGACTAATTGAAAAACTAGTCAACTAATAGCAATTAAGTTTAAAAATAAACAATTCACCCCCCCTCCCTTGTACTTTCATTTGATGTAAACGTAATATACATGTAAGTTTTTACTCGACACACTTATTCTTTCACTTGCAGATGGGGTGTCAATGATTCGATTCGACCGGTTATTTTATAAAATTTATATCATACCAATTTTTGGTTACTCTATTTTGTATAACCAAACTTAGACTTTTTTAAACCGTTTTGATCATCTCGGTTTCTCTTCGGTATCAGTGCAGTTTGGTTAATTTTCAGTAATTTTCTTAAAATATAATGTAGAGTCTCTAACAGAAGTTAGAACGCGATAAGATACGTACTTACTTAGGACTTCAGCAAAACTCTCTAGAAATTTTTACAGTTTAAAAACGATGAGTCAAGGGAATATAAAAGATGGCCAAAATAGATATTCATCACACTATTCTGCTACAACATAAGAGAAATTAAGCAAAGATAAAAGAAATATTGATCAAGCTAATAGAGTCAAGATTGGACTCAAGAATAAAGTCTATTAGAAGAATAAGAATCCAAAAATCTAAACCATACGAGAGGAAAGATATTTAATACTTATGGTTTGCCACTCAAGATTGCTAGAATAACGAAAAAATTTATTTTGTGCCTCACACAAGTGATACTAGTTATGTGAGGCCTTTTTTGTCTTACAATTTTGTGGATCCAAAAGTGTAAGATATGAGACCACAAATTTGAGAGATAAAAAGAGGCCCCCATCAACTAATGTCAGTTGTGTGAGGTACACCATAAAACTTCTCACTATTCAAGATGCTAGATAGATCTAATTTAGTTTCAATAGGACTAGCATAATAAGTTTGCGAGTTGAGACTTTGGGTATTAGTTACTCGTTAACAGTAAACGTTTCCATAATCACAAAGGCCAAGGAAAAAAAAATAATGTTTTGTTTTTTAAACTTAATGTATAAAATATGTTTTTCTTATTTAGAACTATTTGGTACGATTTGATATTTTTGGGTTTGTTTTTGTAAAATTAAAAGCTTATCCTAATTATCGATACGGTTATAAATTTATATAAAAACCTACGATTCTATTAAAATAAATCTTATAATCGTATTAGTACGGCTCCATCAGTTTGTTTAGTCGACTTTTAAAGATCATCGACAGCCCTCCCTACTTACGGATATTATCAATTGAATAAGTCTTTTCTTAAGTTGGGGGTGGGGCCTTAGTAAACTCCATAGGCAACTTTCAGATCTACTTGTTTAATTAGATTTACAGACCTTCCTCGATTATTTGTATCAACTAACTTAACTAATGAAAGTGAGCTTTTACTTACCTTATACATTTCCTCAACTGCTAATTCACATCTAGCAAATTTTGGGATTAAAAAGAAGAACATTTATTTATTAGAATTCAGATGTCCAAATCTTCATCTGCTGCTTACTCATTCTCCTAACATGTTAAATCAGTACCCAGCAAACAAAATTTTAAAAAATATTTATGTCACATTTCCCAGATAATAAAACCAGTAGGTTGTGCATCCCTCACCCCCCCCCCCCCCTCCCCAAACACACACCCCAAAAACAAAAACAAATAAATAAAGAAAAGTCAGGAACGTACGCAAGGCTACCAAATAGCAATGGGCCCCACCTGAAATTTCCAAGTAAGCTCCTTGTCCTCGAATCCATGGTTTTTACTCAGTCACAGTTTTATGAATCATTCAAATTCTCAACCATTTTCTACGTCACACATTTTCTGTGAATCTTTCTTCCCTAAAAACCAAAGTACACTGCGTCGACTTTCTGAAAGTTTAGAGTAGAAGAAGAAGTAGGCTACTAGTATTGAAAAGTAAACCCAACTCTTTCTCTTTCTATTCATGAGCAAGACAATCCCATTTGTTTGGCTTTAAAGTTGTTGATGCACTTTGTAAGCGATAAAACAATCAGAAAATAGAGGAAGGGTAAATCGTAATCAAATATAATAATCCTAGAGATGCAAAGATGATAATGTTTGTTATAGATCCCGTGTTAGAAGGATAACAATGTATGTTCATAAGATATATTAATCGGAAGTAGAGATATAGAGAGAAAGATAGAAAATGAGAGAGTTGTATTAGATCAGATAGCCCCCTCTACAATGTGGGGGTCTCCTTTATATAATAGAAGACCTTCCTCGAAAGAATCAAAAAGTTACAGAGATAGGTAACGTCTTTTTAGTGTAGACGCTGAGTTCTAAACGACGCCGCTTTCGTCCTCACGGCCGAGTCGTACCCGCTACGTTGGTCGGCGTACACTCATTGGGCGCGCCCGCTGGCGTAGAGATATCGAGGGTTAAATTTGACCCTATACACCATTTTACCACTTGGTGGGGTTAACACAGTGAATTTTCGCTTGTTTGTTAAGTCAATCCCATTTTACCTTTTGGTTTTATGTTTGTTGTATACGCGTTTGTCAAACAAACTCGTTTTCTGGTCTTAATCTATCCATTCATTCCTTATCTCTTTGTCTGTTTTCTCTCTCCGTCCGACGGATTTTATTTACTGTGTTTATTCAATTTCTGGGTTCTGATGAGTTTAACTTTAAAGTTGGTGGCTTTTACGGAGTCAACTTGGCTTGTGAATTTAACTGTTTTTGTGCTTTAAGGGTTGATATCACTAGTTTTGGTAAAAGAAGAAATTTTGGGTTTGAGAAATGAATGAGCGCTGGAAATTCAGTAAGCATGGTTTGTTGGTTTTTGCTGTGTTCTTGTGTTTTGTGTATCAGAAATTGAGTTTCTGTTGGTCCCTCAACGATGAAGGTATGAGCTTTTCTTTGATTATTTACTATTTTTAGATTTATTTTATTGGAGAGTGGCAGTTAAAAAGTTGTGATTTAGCTTCAAGATTGAGTCTTTACTTCTTTTGGGCTTGGTATAAAATGAATGTTATAACTTGTTCTTTCAGGTTTGGCACTGCTGAGATTTAGAGAGAGAGTGGAGAATGACCCATTTGGGGCTTTGTCGAATTGGAAAGACGATGAAATGGAAAATCCGTGTTCTTGGTTTGGAGTTGGGTGCTTTAATGGAAATGTTGTGGCTCTGTAAGTTACTTAAATTGCCTGCAATTGTGGGATTCCTTGTATGATGCCTTTCTGTTGGTATTTGTTTCTATAAATCCTCTTATAAGAATTTTGGCACCAATTTTTATAAGAATTTTGTATATAGAGTAGCTAAATACCATTCAATTTGATTTTTGTTACTCAATAGCTTGAGAGGCTAAGGACAATCTTATGCTTTACAATGATCAAGATAATTACTTAGGCTCGACAATGGATACAAATAAAGTCTAAATTCAATAGTGTTCTTGATTCTATATTTCTAGGAGTTAACACAGGACTCAAGTTCTGTAAAAGGTGTAATTATATCATAGTTGGAATATATTCATCCCTAGCTAACTGTAGAAACACCTTTGACTATGTCCATTTTCGTGAATGCATTGGATTTCATACACAATGTCTCCATTTATTATCATGTAGTATATAATTTTCAAGACAGAGTAAGTAGCGTACGTGTCTAAATTGAATAGGCTACTGTAGAAATAGCCATGGTATTGATGTTCCTTTGGGTTTAACTAATCTGTGTTTTGAAAACTACTCACAGGGACTTGAAAGATCTTCATCTCTGTGGTACTCTAGCTCCTGATCTCGTGCGCTTGGTTCACTTGAGGATTATGTATGTGCATATTTAGCTAGATGATTTTTCGTTGGTCTAGTTGCTGTCATTATGAATCATAAACTTAAGTCTTCTTTGCTTTACAAGATAATTTACAACTCACTGGAGACTTCTTTGCAGAATTTTACGTAACAACTCCTTTTCTGGGGTCATACCCGATGAGATTGCAAAGCTAAAAAAGTTGGAGATTCTGGACCTTGGATATAATAACTTTAGTCAGCCGCTGCCTTCTGACTTTTGCAATAATCCCTCTCTGTGAGTTCAGACAGACATGGTGTCAACTTCTTTTAATTTCACCTCCTTGTTCCCTTACTCACAGAGTTACACGTAATGCAGTTTATTAGACAGCAATGAGCTGTTTAGCCACGTATTTTCTGGAACTGATAGGCTTCAAATGGTCCCAGATGTTCAAGCAAATAACAACCACTTTCCCGGAGCCCAACCTATGTCACCTACCAATGGGAAATTGATATTAAGGTATGCATCTTTCAATCAAATAAATATGTATATTTTTTTAGAGTAATCCTAGCAACTTAAGTATTCAACATAGTAATTGTAAAGTGACTTGAATGATTAAGAGATTCCATTGTTGGAATGCATATTCGTGAAATAAGTCTACATGTGTAGCAATTCATTGCTTGTTCTCTCTCCCCCCCCCCCCCCCCCCCCCCGAAATCTTTGCAAAGAAGTTTACAAGTCCTATCAATTTTCCTTGTCTTCTAATTGTCTTGAGTTCTCTTTTGGTTGGCCTTTACATTGAACGTCTCTAATTTCCCCTTAATACCCTGATAGCTAATTGTTAAGAACATTTCAATTCATGTTTTCATAAACAGTGTTCTATTTTTTTACCGATATTTCTGAAGAGATAAACTGGTAATTTTTTCTTTTTCTTTTTTCTTGGGATAATTCACCTTGTTTTCAATCAGGCCTTGCTCTAACTTCTTTATAGGTATATACTTCTTTGGTAGCAACATATGTAGTTATAATGAAATTTAAATAATGTGCAGGAGTACAACAGAACTTGGAGATGTAGCTGGAAGAAAATTACTACAAGTGTCATCTTTTCCTCCCCTGAATAACTTCTGGAAGCAATTTCAGCCGGTTTTAGCTCCTCCTGAAGTTGGTGTCAAGAACAATGCGCCTTCATCCTCCCCATCTCCAGCTCCAAGTCCTTCTCTTTCCCCATCTCCTACACCGTCAATTACTGCTAAACCTCACCTGGCTCCTTCACCAACATCCTCCTCTTCTTCTTCTCCATCTTCACTTCCCAGTCCTGCAGAGAACCCAAGTGGACTTGAAAATTCCAGACGAAGTCATCATCGAGTTATAATATTGTCTGCAGCTATAGGAGGTCCCATTCTACTGCTCATATTGATAACTGGCGCAATCTTCTTTCGAAGCAACAAAATAGCTGTTGTAAAACCTTGGGCCACTGGTTTGAGTGGTCAGTTGCAGAGAGCATTTGTTACTGGTAATTTTCTATCTATCAATAAATGAATAGTACATCTATTTGTAGAAAATGGCTGTCTTAAAAATCAGACACATATAATGGAAGCTTATATGGGCATATGAACTTGGTATAAGCTTCTTTTTCAATTGATAATAATCTTTGACCTTTTCCCATTTTTTCTTTTTGATATCTCAAAATTTATTTATCAATATGAGCAAATACTCTAAAGATAGACAGCTGAGTTTTATCATTCTTATTATGTAAACAGGCGTGCCAAAGCTGAAGAGATCAGAGCTTGAAGCAGCCTGTGAAGATTTCAGCAATGTAATCGGTTCCTCATCTGTTTGCACACTATATAAAGGCACATTATCTAGTGGAGTTGAGATAGCTGTGATCTCTCGTACAGTGGAATCTGCTAAGGATTGGTCTAAAGATATGGAAGCCCAATTCAGGAAAAAGGTGTTTTAAGTCATCCAGTTGGATTTTTACATCTCATTTCTTTCAATTTATTGAGTTTCTAAATGATTTTCTCCCTGCTTTTACCAGATTGATACAATGTCAAAAGTCAATCACAAGAACTTTGTCAGCCTCCTCGGTTATTGCGAAGAAGAGGAGCCATTTACCAGAATGATGGTTTTTGAGTATGCTCCTAATGGGACGCTCTTTGAACATCTGCATAGTAAGTTTCTTATTCTCATGGGGTAGCCGTTGTGATCTACTCAATATTGTTCTCCAACTCTTCTCATCTCCTTGATTGAAATGTTTAGGCAATACTTTTATATAGCGGGTAAAAACTTACTCGCACCTGGTGTTTACACAACCCATATTTATTTACCATTGTTAAGTGATAAATTGACATTGGTTCAATGATAACAGTGTCTGTGAAAACACATCTTGTGTATTCATTGGGGTGGTGTAAATATCAGGTGTGGCCAAGTTTGTTTCCCCTACCTAGCTTATGGTGTTTGTTCTTTGGTCTCATGTTGATAATTTATGTCTGTAATTGGAGAAGTAACCATTTTCGCATTAGCCTCATAAGATATTTGACCATTGTACTTCAAATGCTCTCGCTTATTAACTCGAAAAGTCATTGATTCTGAGCAGAATGTTCACACCTGTACAAGTTATCTTTGGTATTCACTTTATCTGCTCTTTTTACAATGTATCTATCTTTCCATGTGATAAACAACAACCATTTTGATGTGATTGAAATATCTCATGTTTGCGCTAGATGTTTCTTGTGCCATGTGACGAATTACAACTCTTAGATGTAACTGAAATGCCTACTGCTTATGCCTTTTTTTTTTAACAACCATTTGATGTGATTGAAATATCTCATGTTTGCGCTAGATGTTTCTTGTGCCATGTGACGAATTACAACTCTTAGATGTAACTGAAATGCCTACTGCTTATGCCTTCTTTTTTTTTTTTTAACAATTGCAACGGACTGAAAATTTTAAGGGGAGTGGAGAATGAAAGGAAATAACTGGTCAAGGTCTTCGGTGAATTAGCATTGAAAAAACATTGTTTTTTTTTGGTTTCTGTGTAATTAGAGCTCTTACGCTGTAACAGCCCAGCCTGCTAGTGATATTGTCCGCTCTGGCCTGGGCCCTCATGGGGTTTAAAACGCGTCACTAGGATTTAAGGCTTGTTAACTTATATACCCAGCATCCCTCTTGTGTTTTGCCGATGTGGGATTCTGTCTAAAGTCTGAGGTGTTACATACGCTCTTGAACGTATTTGTGAAATTTTTTTATCTGCCTCTACAATGACTACTTTATTTTAACTGGCTCTTCCTTGCAGTAAGGGAAGCTGAACACTTGGACTGGGGAATGCGAATGAGGATAGCAATGGGCATGACATACTGCCTTGAGCATATGCACAATTTATCGCCATCTTTACCCCATAAAAACTTGACTTCCTCCGCCGTGTACCTCACAGAGGACTATGCAGCCAAAATATCGGATTTTGGGTTCTGGAACGAGACAGCTGCAGCTGAAACGGGGTTGAGTCCAGAAAGTAATGTTTACAGCTTTGGTGTCATTTTATTTGAGATGATGACCGGTAGGCTGCCTTACTCGGCAAACAGCGGCTCTCTTGATGACTGGGCAGCAGACTATCTAAGGGAAGGACAAACCCTGAGGGAAATGGTGGATCCAACTTTAAATTCTTTCCAAGAGGAGCAGCTAGAGAGAATAGCTGATGTGATTAGAATGTGTGTACATCCTGAGCCAAGACAACGACCGACGATGAGAGAGGTTTCGGGCAGATTGAGAGAGATAACAGGTATAGGACCAGATGGGGCAATCCCAAGACTCTCTCCTCTATGGTGGGCTGAGCTTGAGATTATATCAACAGAGGCTTGTTAATATGCATAGGCACCATAAAATTGCCTTTAGATGGTAATCAATATAGAAGCTGTATATATAAAGTTGGAAAATCTTTTTCCATTCTTTTTCTTCTTCTTTTGGGTGGATCAGAAAAGCAGATGGAGAAGTTTTTGTTTGTGTACAAAAAGGAAAATTAATTTTTACGTGTCAAGATTTGCTTTCTTGAAGGTTTGGGATCAATTCTATTTCTTATCAATAGACCAAATGGACAAAATGAACAACCACAAGAACATATATGAAATCCCTCATTTTGGAGAATTTCAAGAACAACAATAATAAGTAAGGGCATCACGCTAACCGATTTGAACTGAGTGTTGTATATTTCACTTTTTTTTCCTCAACTGTTTTTCAAGTCATATTTTGTGTGTTTTAAACAACACATATATACATGATATTCGTGGTGAAGCTTTTTAGTTCTAGTAAACAGAAATCCATATCCAACTTTATGCCCCTTGAAATAGCAGTCAATTTCGAATAGTTACGGTAACAAAATCACCTTGAGTCAATTATTCAGGCACCAAGATGTTAAACCAAATGAACTTGTCCTTGCACCAAGATGTTAAACCAAATGAACTTGTCCTTGAAAAAGAGAAAGAATTGGCACGGGAGAAGATAACTTAACAGATTGGTAATTTGTCATGAATCATGATAATACAGTAAGTGGAGGTACGTGCAAGCTAGTCCGGATACCTCTCTCTATCTATATCTATTTATTTATATCTATATTTATATTTATATTTATTTATTATAAAAGCACGAATGTTAAAACGCTAAATGTTGAGCGACTAAAATATCCCTAAAATATTGATAGACTTTTATACCCTTTGAAAAGAGAATTAAGCTCCATTCTATGTTGGATAAAATTATAATCTCTATTAGTATTTTAATATTAGATGAACTAATGTTTAAGATTTTCAAGTTGGCTAAGAATTCGTCACTTTCAGTCTCCTACCAAAACTTTATTTTTGAGTTTCAATAATAAATACTTAATCTACTTTAGAAAAACTATTATCATTAAGTTTTGTGACCTATATCAACTAAATTACTTATTGATAGGAGAGATGCCTCATGTTCCGTTTAGAATTTAAGGCGATGTAGTGCACCAATTCTATTTGAATTGCAATTGGATAATATTTGGTTTGCTTCGATTTGTAGTGACATTGTAACTCTTCCATCTTGGGAGTTTGAATCAACTTTGGGACAACCTATTGTAACTTAGATTCCAAGTCAAAACGCCAGGTGCTCCAATGTTTCTATAAAGAGACTCTTTTCACGGATTACAAGCCATGAAATTTAAGTGCCTGATTTTTTGAATTGATAATGATAATAAACCGTGGTAGATCAACAAATCCTAGGAGATATTACTTCATATATTTTTTAAACCTACAACCATATTCTTATAACGTTAGAAGAAGTTTGTCTTTATTCGCAATGTCCAGTTCGAAATTTTTACTTTGTTGTTTCATAACTGTTTTATGTGTTCTAATCAAATATCATTAAAAATCAAAATAAATATTATTTCCCCTACATCTCTTTTTTTCTTTTTTTCTTTCGGTTGTTGCTTATTTACTTTATATGTGTGTCACGATTAATCGTTCAAAATAAATTTCAGAATTTTTTTTATTGAAAAGTACTTTAACATACCCAATCAAGATTTATATTTGGAATGTTCCAATTTTACCTTTGTCCGTGCAATTTTATTATTTATCATACCAGTCTATCACTTTTTTTGGTCTAAATCCATGTATTAATTTTTATAAGATGAAGACAAAACATACTATCGCTTTAGGTACATATTCTCTACCAATTATCATGGGGGACATCGTGCAACGCACATTCGTAGAGACTAGTTATTATAAAAGTACGAATATTTAGAAGCTAAATGTTGAGCGACAAAAATATCCTCAAAATATCAACAGACTTTTTTGCCCTTAAAGTTAAATTTTTTTTTTTCATGAAACAATTTAATATTGGATATAACTGTCATATCGAGTAGAAACTCAATCCTTTGAATAAGAAGAATTCTATGCTATATCGGATACAAAGATAGAGTAACCTATGTTGAATAGATTACAAAGCAACGAACTAAGCTCCAAGCGGTTTGGAATTGCAAACACCGTTCAACTTCAAATTATTTCTTTATAGATATTATTTGGTATTGGATAGAATTGTAATATTAAGGAGTTCTTCCAATGGTTATGACTTTGTCAATTAAAGTTGTGATAATTAAAAATTGTGATATGTGATAAAGTCTTAAAAATTGCATAGAAGTAGGACTGTAATAATTACTAATAAAAACCTAACAGAAAATTAATGAAAAGACTTGTCATTCCGACTAATGCCGACTTTAAAGACACGTGTCATTCTTTAAAGTCGGACCATTTATATTTTCAGATCAAATTATAATTTATTTGTGAAAATTGGACCATTATGTTCTAGATCACAATGTAATTTCTTTATGTTGGAGTCGATTCCTTTAAGTTATAACACACTTAAATTTTAAATTTTTCTTGAAGAAGTTATTTCATTACGGATAGAATTGTAATACTCAGGACTGCCTAATGTTGTGGTTCTGCTCGCTATAATGTAGTTAATTATCCGCATGTAATATTTCAATCCACTTTTTGTTATGACCTATTTAATTATTTGCAAGTGATATCTCATATTGTTAAAGCAAGAAGGAGAACTTACAATAGGATTAAATTTTCTAACGTACATATTTATGTCCTTTTTGAAAAACAATCAAACACAAACTGATTTCGTATAATAAGATGTTTGCCACCTTATTGACTCTAGAAAAGAGCTCAATCAAAACATTAATTCATGAGTTTCGTTTACTTGACTTTTACGAGCCAAATAGCTTTTTCTCTTTTTCTTTTTTTTTTTCTTTTTTTTCTTTCTTTCTTTCTTTCTTTCTTTCTTTCTTTCTTTGGGGCATCTTCGGTGAAGATTAATGTACTATTTTTATTTTTATTTTTAATCTTGTGAATTGCGATATAACACTTGATTCTATTATGCTCGTCAAATAAATATTTTAAATCTTTGTGAAATTACGAAATTATTTAAAAACAAAATTTTATAATGGTTGACGCAAGATAACATGCAACACAACGAGAAAAGTAGTTACTTATCTAACGTAAATCATAAAATCACAAAAGTTATTAAATACTGTTGCATTCTTTAACTAAATTTACAATTTAATCGTATCGCTTTGTACACGTTTTATAATATTTAACAAAATATATTCGTGCAACGCACGAACATAGAGGCTAGTGTGTGTGTATATATATATATATATATATATATATATTTTAATACTGTGCTTTACATATTTTATTTACTTTTCTTACGCGGGGTACACCACAATTGAATTGGATGCCCATGTTCCAAGACTATTTCACTAATCCTGTGTTTGAAAAATAAGATGAAGAAAAGTTATCTCAAGAAAATAAAATTTCAGTTCCACGACTTTCTTCTTATGTTCAAAATTTGCTGTTAGAAAACGTACCCGTTTTAGGATAAAGAAAAAGAAAAGATTTTGTTTAGCACGCAAGTAGTTCTCTATACTCGTTTTGTTCCAAAATTTTAAAGAATTTTCGGTTTCAAGGGTGAGTTCTACCCTTACCTTTTTGAAGAGTTTTTGTCAAAATTAGTATATTCTACTTTGACAAAAGCAAAAGGTGACAAATTTTTTTTTTTTTTGGAATTAAGGATCAAGAGCAAAAATAACATGTCATCATATTTAACTTTACTTTTCAACACAAACTCTAGTCTATTTATATTTCGAAAGAGCAAAGATCAACATAAGTATCCACATGTTGACCAATTGAATATTAAGCATTTTTGTTATTTAACTTTTCTAATAGTACTAATCATGTATTTTGAGATTAATATTCAGTTTGGGATAGTCAGAGTACATTAAAATGATTATCTTTATGGAATACGAATATAGCATTATTCCCTTTTACTAGAATGATACTTCGATGAGATAACCATACCTCGTAGACTTGTCGTTAAATTTTCAAGTAGATTGGCTCACCTAACCCTATCATATTATAGGAGGGGTAAGTGGTTTGCACGTAGATGACTCTACGTGGGGATGAACATATTGAAGCTCATAGAATATTATACAAACTATAAACTTCTGAACATGGTCATCACGTCTGGAAAATATTGAGGATGAACATTGAACTTAAACAAATGTGATATAGTAGCATTCACGTCCTTAACAACATTCAGAGCATACAGATAAAGCCATGCCTAAAACTATATATAGGAATCAACTCAAATGTACTTTAACATCAAGCAAGAAATACATTCCAAAACTGAAATAAGCTACACGACGTAATTTCAAGAAGATGGCAAGCAGCCAACTTATCCTGATCGTCTCGTTGCTCTTTGCATTAGCCATACCACTGACAACCGCCTATAAAAAAGCCCCAGCTAAGCCTGTAGAGAAGACTGCCCAAGTGGTGGTTGAAGGCATGGTCTACTGCCAGAGCTGTGATAACTATGGATCATGGTCTCTCTCAGGTGCTAAGCCCATCGCAGCAGCTAAAGTTAGTGTTATCTGCAAAAATTACATGAAAAGAGTAAGCTACTATAAGGCATTTCAAACCGATAAAAATGGCTACTTATTTGCAGAGCTGGATGGCTTCAAAATGGGGCATTCTTATCTTGACCATCCTCTCCATTCATGCCGCGTGAAACTTGTCTCCTCTCCTCTGGAAAACTGTGATGTGTTCACTAATGTCAACTATGGACTCACTGGTGCTCCACTCCGATTTTTAGACAAAACATTGAGGCGGAGTAATTATGAGGCTGTGATTTATGCTGCAGGCCCCTTTGCTTTCCGACCAGCTTACTGCCCTCCTAAACCAGAGTATTAATTGATTTCCACCATGTAATATTTTGATTTTTTTCCTGGTTCTATGTTTTCACAAGAGTCTTGAGTACAATTTATTTCTATTTTCTAGAAATAGAGTCTTGAGTGCAACATTCTTCACATTGCAGCAACTTTTTGTTCCCATTGCATTTCATAATTGATTATTCCAGTTACAATCTCTCTATCTCTATCTATCTATCTATCTATAGGTATGTGCTGTGAAATCTCAACTTTCGACTAAGATCAATGGCTTTCATCTGACCAAATAAGATGTCAGATCCATCTCTTTTTTTCAAGGGGTGACACGATCCACCTCACACATCTCAAAATTTAGGCAGGATAGAATAGAGAACAAAAGCAGTCAATAAACTCAAAACTCATGGATATTTAAAAGAAAATAAAGAAGACATTACCAGTTTGAAAAAAAAAAATAGAAGACTTTACCAGCATCTTAGAAATCCAATGGCATTGCAAACATTTTATTTATGTCATCCATTGCCTCCTTTGTGCACACAGTTTGCTCGAACAAGTCACTTCCCCTTTTTGCCGTGGAAATTGGCAGGGAACTCTTTGGTTGATGGTGTATCTCATCATCTGGAAGTATCATGAACCCACTGTCATCTCTCTCCATCTTAGGTGCTTGTTCCCGTTTCTTTGGCCTGCTTTTCCTTGTAAACTCAATTGGCTTTCCGAACATGCTATTAATATCATCCATAGCCTCCTTCAAGTTAATTGTTGGTTCTACGAGGCCATGATGGCAAACATTTTCGACCTGTGATTCTTCTGAAATGGTGGAACCTACAAATCTGTATACAACTGTGTCCTCCCTACGGAGTCTTGTTTGAGGTGGCCTTTCAAAATTTGGATCTCCAGAACATTCTGAAGTAACATCAGAAGGACGCGGAAACACAAAACCGTTCTCAATCCTCTCTTCAATAGTACATCCAGTCAAATTGTCAGAGTTATCCATATCTGACTTATCCTTCTCATGAATTCCCTCAATTACATCACCGGTGTTGTCATCATCAATGAATATCTGAAATGGCTCCTGCATGGGCTCTTGAGTTTTAACTGTAGTGGCTTGTGGCACCGATGAACCATTTGCCAAGGTTTGCTGAGATGATCCAGCAACACCATCTGTGTTTTCATCGATAAATACCTCAAAACCATTGTTTGATCTCTGATCAACTTTTGGCTGGTTTTGACGTGATTGTTTGCCAGCCAGAGAAGGCTCTAATGGCTCTCGAAACATATTATTTATTGCATATATGGCCTCCTTCGTATTAATGGTAGGTTCCACCAGACCATGATGTCGTGCATCTTCCACAGCAGACTTCCCACCAATGGCATTACCAACAAATTTAACAACAACTGTATCTTCAGTGGTAAACTCTCTCCTGGAGCCCTGTGAAATGGCAACCTTGTTTTTCATATTTAAATGCTTGGATCGTGCGGTGGGTAACTGATCCCTGATGCTGATACGATTGTTTTCTGTTCCACTTAAATTCTCCTTATTTTCCTCAATCTCATTGTTCTTCGAAGTGATGTTTTTAGCACCAAGAGGACATATTTTATTTTTTCCTTCTTGGCGCTGCAGAATATCTTTCCATTGTCAGTTAACGGCTCCTATTAACAAAAAGAAAAGGTTTGATTGACAAATATGACCAATGTAACCAACCTGTATCCTCTTATTCTTACGATGCTCCATGCGATGAAGAAACTCCTCATATGATTTATGTAACTCATCAAGTGGCTCTGCAAGGCTGTTCAGTGAAGAATGAGACAGAAATCAGTTAAGCAATATGTGTAACTACTTTTTTTCAGAATTGTTCTTCATCTGTTTAGTGGAAAAAGACATCACCAACATAAAGGAGGTCAGACTGTTTAAATAATTGAGCGAAGGGAAAGGGGCTATCACCTAGTTAAGCTGTTGCAATCAGATAACGATAGAAAAAAGATTCCCTTATTTAACAGGATAGATAAATTGTTAGGTATCTGATAACAGGGCCCTGAAATTAAAAAAGGATAGATAGAAAGGAAACTCATACATCCCAAGTCATGAAGGAAAAAGAGTGAGAAAAAACAATAGGCCACTTCTCTTCTAAAAGGATCTATGGAACAATGCTGCTTTTGATTTTAAAAATACATCTAGCAAAGTATACAGTGCAGCAATTAGGCACAAGATAATTTCCAAAGAAGCAAGTAAGTAAATCAACTTAAATTAGCAAAACTAATGGTGCAAAGATACACACCTACACTAGTACTGCTTAATCACATCCCGAAATTGGCCATAGGAAACAAAACTGCTATCAGACCTTCTAGAGTATCAAATATTCATAGCTCAAGAAGAAAGTTTGCATAAGTGGGGATACTCAATTTGGCTGAGGATTACATTTGATGTGCATCCTAGGATTAGATTATGCAATACACTTTGAAAGGATAATTGACCTTCACTAAATATGACAAAACGAATAAAGCTTTTCCGAATGGGTTAACATTTCCCTTTAGAGTAATATGGCTTTAGATAACCCTAAACAAATGCAAAACAATGAAGAATCTTTTTCACTGAAATTTGACAACAATTTAGAAACAGAAAAAATGTTGTTAAGCAAGCTAATGTCGATTAAACTGAATGGTGAAAATGAGCAATAAACAGCATTTATCAACAGTTCTTTCACCACATTTCAGTAATAACAACTTAATAATCATACAAATGTCGGAACTAGCTAGTGTTGGATGCATAAAGAAATTTGAATTAAAGTATTCTTAAAACTAATAACTCAATATATTTAAAATCGGAACTAGCTAGTGTTAGTTACTTACTTCTGCACACCCAAACGGTACATCTTCTCCGCAGCCTCAAACTTTTTAACCTTTTCATAATAAAGAGCATATGCTATGTAAAACGGAGATTTCTTCATCCCAATACGATTCAATGCCATGGTTTTTAGTACCGTTTTTGGCTCATCCACATATTCCATCTACAAAAAAAATTCAGTTGTAAATCCCAGATTTAATACATTCTTTTAAAACAAAGAGAAAAATAAAAGGAAGTTACCAGTCGTAACCAGACACGAAGATAACGCATATCATTAGCATAACGGCGATCGGTCTCAAAAGTCTGTGCACATTTCTGAAGAAAACGTGGCAGTTTCTCCTTAAGCAGCTGCGGAGGTAGTGACTCTTTCATTTTCTTTATTCCTCTTCAAATGAAAAAAATAAATGTATGAGTTGTAGGATTTGATGTCAGAGAAATGTATGAGTTTTGTTAAAGGATTGCTTACCGGAGCCAAGGGCAAAGAGGGTCTTTGCCATTGTAGGATTTGATGTCAGAAACCAGAGAGGAGAAGAGGTCATTGTACTGCATTGAAGTGGTAATTGACATTGATTGGAAATGGAAACTCCGCTGCAAGAGCAAAGATTGGTATCCAACACAAACCTAATTTGAATTTTGAGAGAGCGCTGTGAGTTTTATATTTCAGTTTGCCCCAAAAGTTTATAAGATAACATGTTCACCCCCTTTTCAATAGAAGGACTCCTTTTTTAATTGAGGGCTTTCTCTTTTTATTTTTTAACTTCAGCATCCAAATCTTTTGAGTGTTTATGGACATGGTACTTAGTATATGCTACGCAACAACAAAAAATCTTCAATGTATACAATACAAAAAGTGAACATTTTTAATTCAAAATCGTAAAACTAGCGGTAGAATCGTAGAGGTAAAAATATTTTGTTTAGATTTAACCTGTCGCACTTATATGCATCTTACAATAATATATACTTCATAATTTAAATATATATAATTATTAATCAAAGATTATAAATTTTAATAATTTCTAATATTTGGTAGACGTAAGATTGAGTGAGTTAATTGGATAAATCTTTCTCACTAAATTAAATAATATATTTACCTTCTCAGCAATTTTATTTTTCTTTCTCTATGTATAGACTTTTTTCATGGTTCTACGACTTTACTTTCTAATTTCAATTCAAATTCTCTAAATTAACTTGTCACGTCTCGGACCTGGGCCTGGACGTAACACGGCACCCGGTGCCTGACTACATGCGACCGAGCGAACCATCTGGCTGGCTGAATCAACACGTGATATCATAACATACTGAATGCGGAAGATAAACTAACACATGCTGCTATACTGAAAGTCTGGATGATATAAATCAAAGTACAGAAATACTAATATAATTCTGAAACATATTTGTAGCCAACATAGCTTAATATGAAAAGCCTGCGACTCTGTTTAACTGTTACTCTAGTCTATGAAGCCTCTAATGAAGTATTGAAAACACTGACTATCTGAAAATACTGAAGACTGTAAGGTAATGATAATGCCCCGAAAGAACTGGGATCGCCAAATAGCTGGTACGAGAATCCTAGTGCTCTGAATCATTAACCTGTAAATCATTACCTGCATCGTGAGATGCAGGCCCCGGGTAAAAGGGACGTCAGTACATTTGAATTGCACTGGTATGTAAAGCAACTGAAAGAAAGAATTATAAATGCTGAAACTGAAACTGAGCTGATAACTGAGAATTGATAATTGATACTGAATGGTAACTATTGAAACTGAAACTGAAACGATAACTAATAGTTGATAACTGATAACTGATAACTGATAAATGAGCACAAGCTACGACCTCAGGCCCAAGTATATATGTGCACAATATATATGTGCACAAGCTACGACCTCAGGCCCAAGTATACGTATACATAACTACGATCTCAGGCCCAAAATGCATAAAGCATAAACTACGGCCTCAGGCCCAAACATGCATAAAGCATAAACTACGGCTCGGGCCCAAGTATGCATAAAGCATATAAACTAAGGCCCCAGGCCCAAATACAGGTGTTCAACATTCAGGAATTGAGAATCATACTGAAATACATGATGCTGAAATACTGAATTATACTGAGTTACATGATACTTGAATGCTGAATAGAGCTAGACTGAGACATGTATTCATGAACTGATTATGAAAACTTATGCTTTAACTATTTATGACATGCTGGTAATCTAGACTGAGACTCATGGTAATTAAACACAAGTCTATATTGATTACGCACTGAGCTCACAACATTCAGAATGAAAGTCATGAACGAGTTACGAAGCTAGAGAATAGAAGTTCTGCAAATATTCAAGGAACTATGCTTAACTATATTTCTGAGGCAATTGGTAACGTCGTAAAAGAAACGTAGTGTAGGGAGAATCATTAAAATTCCCAAACATAGAGAGTTAGCCTCACATACCTTAACTTCCTGCTCTTGAGCATAATACAACGTTTGTCAACCCTTTCAACTTTAATCTAAATCAATACAAGTCAAAGGGATTCCATATTAGTAATAATACTCATGTTTTGGTCACTTAAGCATCTTATCAAACACTTGGTGAAAATAAAGCTTCATAGTCCTTATTAATGGTGTCTCTACACCCAATAACCCATTCTCTTATTCCTAGATAAATTCTAAAGTCTCAAATGGTTATAATCAACATTATTCTTTATCACCCATAAGGTAAACAACACCCTTAACCAATAATCAACAATCAACACCCCAAACCTATAATCGTTCATGCTTTTCTATCAAACCCATCAACTCATAGCATCAACTGCTTAACAACCGACATAAAAATAGATCACGTATTTTTAGAACCTCACAAAATTAAATTTAATTGTTATTACCATTTTTACGGTAAACAGTTTGGCGCCCACCGTGGGGCTAAAAGTAATAGTGATTATTTTCTTGCTGGTTTAACCACGAAACGCAAGTTATCTTTCACACTTTTTCTTGCCCAAGATCTCTGATTTCAGGTCAAAATGTCTGGATCAATGAACGACAATCTTCAGAACCACAGAGAGAATGGTGTAGATGTTCCAGGTGTTGGTATACCACCACGAAACCCTGAGAGCACGCCGGAGCCGATTCCCAAGGGTACGACCTCATGCGACGCCCAGAGCGTTAGCGTCGATCCTCACATTAACCAGGGAGCGCGCCGAGAAATTCGGCAGGAAACTCGAAAAAATCCAACCTGGGCAAAAGGAGAGATTCCTTAGCATGTCGTTCATATGATTATCGGGGGGACCGACATTCCACAGGGACCCGCGATCAAACGGATAAAAATATCTGCTGCAGTAGAAGGGCCGATCCGAGACCGCATGACCGAAGACACCCTTGCATTCAGCGAGGAGGATCTCGAGACCTTTTCAGAACCACAGAACGACGCGTTGGTAATTTTATTTCTTTTAAGTAACATTCGAATTAAACGTGTGCTCGTGGATCCAGGCAGCTTGGCCAACGTGATCAGGTCAAAGGTAGTAGAATAGCTTGGGTTGCTCGATCAGATCGTGCCCGCCTCCCGGGTCCTCCACGGCTTCAACATGGCCGGCGAAGTAATAAAAGGAGAGATCGCCCTTCCGGTTGACATGTCCGGTACGGTTTAGAACACCAAGTTCCACGTCATCGGCGGTGACATGAGGTACAACGCATTGCTCGGTAGGCCGTGGATACACAGCATGAGGGCAGTGCCGTCAACTCTGCACCAGATGATAAAATTTCCAACAAAGGGTGGTATAACAACCATATATGGAGAACAGCATGCGGCAAAAGAAATGTTCGCGGTTTACCAGGAGGCTCCGACTCCAATACACTCCACCTCGGATGAGTTTGGGAGCGTACAGACCCCCGAGGATGCTGAAGATGATTTCCTCGCTCCTCGAACTTTCGTTGCCCCCGAAGAGTCGAATGCAACGAAATCAACAACTGAAGAACTAGAGCAAGCTGTTTTGATCGAGCACCTCCCAGATCAGAAGGTATACCTGGGAACGGGATTAACCCCCAAACTCAGGAAAGAACTCATTCAATTTCTTATTAATAACATCGACTGTTTCGCTTGGTCCCACTTAGATATGACAGGAATCCCGCCGGAAATAGCCACCCAACGATTGAGTGTCGACCCCAGGTTTAAACCAGTGAAGCAAAAAAGAAGACCCCAATCCGAAGTAAAACATGCATTCATCAAGGATGAAGTAACGAAACTCCTTAAAATAGGGTCCATTAGAGAGGTAAAGTACCCCGAATGGCTGGCCAACGTAGTGGTAGTACCCAAAAAGGGAAATAAGTTAAGAATGTGCGTAGAATATAAAGACTTAAATAAGGCGTGCCCCAAGGATTCGTTCCCATTGCCTAACATCGATCAACTGATCGATGCTACAGCCGGCCACGAGCACCTTTCTCGACGCCTACTCGGGGTATAACCAAATTCAGATGAACCCCGAGGATAGGGAAAAAACTTCGTTCATCATGAAGTATGGTACCTACTATTACAATGTAATGCCCTTAGGGCTGAAAAACGCAGGGGCTACGTACCAACGGCTAGTTAATAAAATGTTCGAGCATCAAATAGGCAAATCTATGGAAGTTTATATTGATGACATGCTAGTTAAGTCCCTGCGTGCAGAGGACCATTTGACTCATTTGCAGGAAACATTCGACATGCTCAGAAGTTACAACATGAAGCTTAACCCCGAGAAATGTGCCTTCGAAGTGGGTTCGGGCAAATTCTTAGCCTTCATGGTATCGAACAGGAGGATCGAGATCAACCCCGACAAAATCAAGGCCATCGAAGAAATCACGGTGGTAAATAATGTAAAGGCCGTGCAATGGCTGACGGGGCGGATAGCGGATCTAGGCAGGTTCATATCGAGGTCATCAGACAGGAGTCATCATTTCTTCTCTGCTCAAAAAGAAAAACAACTTCAAGTGGACTCCAGAATGCCAACACGCCCTAGAGGAATTGAAACGATATCTGACTAGTCCGCCTTTGCTTCACACGCCAAAAGAGGATAAAACGCTGTACCTATACCTGGCCGTATCCGAGATAGCGGTAAGCGGTGTGCTGGTTCGAGAAGAGCAAGGTACGCAATTCCCTGTTTATTATGTAAGTCGGACCCTAAGGGATGCTGAAACTAGGTATCCGCACCTAGAGAAATTAGCTCTTGCGTTAATAAGCGCATCGCGAAAATTGAAACCTTATTTTCAATGCCACCGTATTTGCGTCCTAACAACGTACCCTCTCCGAAGCATATTACATAAGCCCGAACTATCGGGCCGATTGGCCAAATGGGCCATTGAACTCGGGGGTTATGATATCAAGTATCAGCCCCGAACGGCCATCAAGTCCCAAATTCTAGAAGACTTCATGGCCGATTTCTCGCCCTCCCTCGTGCCCGAGGTAGAAAAGGAACTATTACTAAAATCAGGCACGTCTTCTGGGGTATGGACCCTGTTCACTGACGGCACCACAAACGTGAGAGGATCCGGGCTCGGTATAGTACTGAAGCCGCCTACGGGTGGCATAATCAGGCAATCTATAAAAACTGCAAGATTGACTAACAACGAAGCCGAGTATGAGGCTATGATTACAGGTCTGGAATTGGCCAAAAGCCTGGGAGCTGAGGCCGTTGAAGCAAAATGTGATTCACTCCTGGTAGTAAACCAGGTAAATGGGAGCTACGAGGTCCGAGAAGACATGAGGCAAAGGTATTTGGACAAAATCCAAGTCACATTACGCCGTTTGAAAGAATGGACCTTGGTCCACGTACCTCGGGAGCAGAACCGCGAGGCCGATGCCCTCGCAAACCTGGGATCATCTGTTGAAGAACACGACCTACTCCCCGGGGCTGTTATTCAACCGTCCAAATCAGTGGTCGAGGAAGGCCATGCCAAGATTAATTTTACTAGCCTGATATGGGATTGGAGAAATAAATATATTGATTATCTGAAAGACGGAAAATTACCCGCGGATCCAAAGGAATCAAGGGCCCTGCGAACTAAAGCAGCCTGGTTCTCGCTCGATGAAAACGGGACTCTGTCCAGAAAAACTTTCGATGGCCCCCTAGCAGTATGTCTGGGGCCAGGAGACATAGATTATGTACTCCGAGAAATTCATGAGGGTACTTGCGCAAACCACTCCGGTGCCGATTCCTTAGTCTGAAAGGTGATCAGGGCAGGCTACTACTGGGACAACATGGAAAAAGACACTAAGTAATTCGTCCGAAAGTGCAACAAATGCCAGAAATTTGCCCCTATGATTCACCAACCCGGCGAACAGCTGCATTCAGTCTTATCGCCATGGCCGTTCATGAAATGGGGAATGGACATCGTCCGACCTCTACCAACGGCGCCAGGTAAAGCTAAATTCATTTTATTTATGTCTGACTATTTCTCAAAATGGGTGGAAGCGCAGGCCTTCGAGAAGATAAGAGAGAAAGAAGTCATTGACTTCATCCGGGACAACATTATGTGCCGATTCGAGATTCCTTCCGAGATAACTTGCGATAATGGGAGGCAGTTCATCGGAAGCAAAGTAACACAGTTCCTCGAGGATCACAAAATCAAGAAAATCCTGTCGACGCCTTACCACCCATGTGCAAACGGCCGGGCCGAGTCCACAAACAAAACCATCATCCAAAACTTAAAAATGAAGTTGGAAAGCGTTAAGGGAAAATGGAGAGAAATATTTCCCGGAGTGCTATGGGCATACCGAACAACTTCAAAATCAAGCACAGGGGAGACACCTTTCTCTCTAGTGTATGGCGCCGAAGCTCTGATACCAGTAGAGGTAAGGGAGCCAAGTGCCAGATTCTGACACACCACTGAAAGATCGAACAACGAAGCCATGACTACGGCCCTCAAACTATTAGATGAAAAACGAGAAGCCTCACTGGTCCGAATGGTCGCCCGAAAGCAAAGGATCGAAAGGTATTACAACAGGAGAACAAACATCCGATATTTCGGAGTCGGGGACTTGGTCCTAAGGAAAGTCACCCTCAACACCCGAAACCCTAATGAAGGAAAGCTAGGCCGAAATTGGGAAGGACCATACCGCGTCCTCGGAATAATCGGCAAAGGGTCCTACAAGCTCGGTACCATGGAAGGCGGCCAGCTTCAAAGCAACTGGAACGTATCAATGCTAAAACGATACTACTGCTATGGTGTCCGATGAAAGATTCTGAAACACCCTCAAGCTCGAGGACCTCGGGATCTTAAAAGCATGCGTTGCACTCTTTTCCTTCGACCGGATTTTGTCCCTGGAAGGGTTTTACCGGCAAGGTTTTTAACGAGGCAACATCCATATGTCGCCTAAGGAAGACTCAACAAGTATTCAAGGTTTCTTTTGCAATCAACCTCGAATATTGGGGGGGGGGGCATCCCCCTCGAAGGTCACCTACTCGGAGAAGCCAAGATACATCAAATGGGGTCTCGATAGGAAAATAATGTACTGGGCCAAACGGTCGAACGAACCGTGTCCGTATAGAGCAACTGAGCCCTTAACAGCAAAAACATGCATACTTGTACCAAGTAATCAAAGAATACTTCCCAAAAGCATTCTGCGTTTCAAGAAAGCTCGATGTTTTTTTGCAAAAAACGGCTCCAAAGCCAAAAACATCCCGAATACGCGGGGACTAGCGACGACAACTCGAAACGATACGACCTCCGGGTCAGAGCTCCTAACTCATGAGCCCTCAAAGAGGCAACCTTGCCATTAATATCAGTACAAGTCTCGAGATGGTACCCGATCTCGAGGACCTCCATCAAAAGAAGTTAGGCTCCAGGACAATGCCATCCTAACTCATAAATCCTCAAAGAGGCAACATCAAGATCACAAAACAGCTCCAGAGACAAAAATGTCCCGAACACCCGGGGAATGCCGTCTATTTCCATCTCCATCGTAATGGCTCCCGAGCTGAGAAATCTTAGATAACTTGGGGACTGCCGTCAATCGCCATCTCCATCGTAATGGCTCCCGAGCCGAGAAATCCTCGATAACTCGGGGACTGCCATCAATCGCCATCTCCATCGTAATGGCTCCCGAGCCGAGAAATCCTCAATAACTCGGGGACTTCCGTCAATCGCCATCTCCATCGTAATGGCTCCCGATCCGGGAAATCTTCGACAACTCGGGAACTGCCATCAGTCGCCATCGCCAATCGCCACTTATCAAAAAACCCGAGGCCATAAGACCCCAAGCGGGCAGACTCGATCTCGTAAGACCTACATAAGGCAACAACAATATCTGTAAGACCTCAAGCAAGGCATGAACCATACTTGTACCAAGTATCCGAAACTGTAAGACCTCAAAGGCATGTAAAACTTGTAAGACCTTACTAAAGGCATAAAACCTAATCTCAAAGTTAAGGCTATATATCAAACTTGTAAGACCCCTAAAAGGCATACCCTTGATATAGACGCCGAAACTACTTCACTCGGGACTAAAAATGGCTCCGGCCAAACACAAATGACTACGGTCACAAGGCTGTACCGGCCAAACTAACGCGACTCGGGGACGTCCAACCGTCACTACAAAATCACAGGCCTTCAAATACTTCGAATCTACTTCGAAAAGAACCGGTTAAACAGGCTACCCTCGACATAGGCAAAAGAGCTTCTACCATGTCAGCTCCTAAACACTAGCTTCGAAATACTCAGCCTCTGAGCCAAACCTCCCGAGGTGCTCGATCATCGCCATATAACGGCTCACAATCGAGGTTTTTACCAAACTGTCGAAGAGTCGGTCAAACACAATCTCAAAAGTCCTTAACGAGGGAAAAATAAAGCCTACATAAAAGGTCGCATCGACCCGAAGCGTAAGAGCCATTGTCGCCAGCTCACACAAACGGTCGCACCGACCCAAAGCATAAGATCTACTATCGCCAGCGTAAAATTCAAAAACTTGAGGTTCGATGGAGCTCGAGTCGAAACCCGATTCGGAGATTGAACCCAAAACAGTTAACTAAATCTGCCTAAGAGAAAAAGTGTAAGAGCCATTGTCGCCAGCCCATATAAAAGGTCGCATCGACCCAAGGCGTAAGAGCCATTGTCGCCAGCCCACGTAAAAGGTTGCGTTGACCCAAGGCGTAAGAGCCATTATCGCCAGCCCACATAAAAGGTCACATCGACCCAAGGTGTAAGAGCCACTATCGCCATCACTAAAATCAAAGGGCCTACCGACCCAATGCGTAAGAGCCACTGTCGCCAGCACTAAAAACAAAGGGGAAAATAAGTGATAAAGAATGAAAAGCCTTTTATACATATTGCTCACAAAGGCATGCTTACAAGGCCTGTAAAAACTTTTATAAAGAAGGAACCAAACAGAACCCTAATCTATCATCGAGCCTACATCTTCGATGGCTCTGCTGGAGGTTGCGCCCCAACGGTTCCGGCTCTAACTTTGGGTCCTTCAACGGCCTTTTCCCCTCTGGGGGCTCCACCTTCATTCTCATCATCCCCTAAGCCACTACCCGACGCACCCCCAAAAGTAAACAAGACAGCACCCTCCTTTTCCAGGATCTTCACCCTCTCGAGCTCGGCGGACAAATTGATACCTCCCGCTTGTATATCTTCGAGACTCCGCCTCCGAGATTCTAACCAAGCATGCTCCACAAATCGAGTCAATTTCAACTCGGCCTCCTCAGGCGCTCTCCCGGCTTGAGCATTTATTGCAACGGCATCCTCTTTATGCATAGATATAAGCGCCTCAGCTTCAGTTTTGATCCCGGATAGTGCAGCTACTAACTTAGAATGGAGACCTCTATACTTGTCACTATCCGCCCTCGCATCGTGAAGCTGATGCCCGACTAAGGCTATCTTTTCTTGGAGGGTATCCCTATTAGAAGTTATCTCTCTCATGCGCCATTTGAGTTTGAGAACTTCGGAGTCTTTGGCCCGGAGCTCCTCCCTCAATAAGGCCATTTCCTCCTCAAACTGCACAAACCAGATTAAAAATGTCAAAACGCTGGGATCTAGTAAACAGTCGGGCCATAGCGAATGAAAACTAGGTAACCTGCTCAACAAGGCAAGTCTTCTCATGATCGTGACGGGCCGCCTCAGCCTGAAGCCGGGCGAAAGTCTGATTATAAAGCGCCCTGGCCTGAAGCGTGAAAAAGACAAGTTAGAAAGATAAAGTTCAGGGTGACAGGCAGGATTTACGAGAACTACCTGCTCACAGAGCCTGTTCATCTCATTGAAGACGAGCAAAGCCTCGAGCTCAGGAATTCCCCCGGAAGCAGCCAAAGGCTTTTCAAGCGAATCTCTGCTTCCAATGGGTACCCCTGCATCGGAAGGTTCTTCATTCCGGGCATATTGTTTTCCCCTAGGAGGGAAGATCGTTCCCTGAGGAGAGCCACTCACCACGATAACACCAACGGGGCCAATCAGAGTCGCCTCTTGTCCCTACAGAGCTCCAGAACTGGTATCCTCTGAACCACCTACCGAATACATCTCGGCTCGAGGGATATTTTGGCCATCGGCCGACTCGGGAGCATCACTCGACACCCCCTCTGTAGCCTCTCCAGCCCGAAGTTGGACCGCGACATCATCAAGCTCTGGTTCTAGGGCCACCATCTCTGCGGCATGGGGGTCGATCAGGTTTTCCCTTCTCTCGGACGCCATCGAGAAATCATTTCCCCCTTCGCCTTCGACTCGGGGACTTCCCATTGTCTCTGGAGTTAGGGTTGCCGGGTCGGCCTTAGTTTCTCCTGCCTTGATCTTCTTGGGTTTCGAAAGTTCATTCGACGAATCCCTTTGTCTTTTCTTCCCTTCATCGGGTACCGAAGCACCCTCCTCACTAAGCGATGTTCCCTTCATCAGGGGGACCTCCCCCAGACCTACACAAATGCAAGAGATAAGCACAGGGAGTGAGAGCGCTATCAGTAGCGATTCAGATTGAAAGATACGACTGCAACAGGGGTAAAGGCTCACCATGGTCCTTAGCTTCCCATCGAGCTTGAGACAGATCACGCCACAGTTGCTCAGTGTATGGGCGGATCGAGTCCAGCCGGCCGACCCAGCCCGAGAGGTCCATGACCGCCCCAGGGTAAATTGCTGCGGCTGCATTAGCAGAGAAAATTAAGTGCGTGGAAGAATGTACTTAAAAAGAAGCAAGGGAATGCTAGATAATGTATCTACTTACGTTCCACGTTCCACCTCTCGGGGAACGGCAACCTTTCTACCGGGATTAGGTCCGAAGTCCTTACTCGGACAAAGCGGCGCATCCACCCTCCGTTCCTGACTTCTTCGATGCAGGAAAAAAAGGCCCTCGGAGCTCGGCAGTGGAGCTTAATCAGGCCCCTACGGAAGAGACGGGGGCTGTACATCCTGATCAGGTGATCCAGAGTAAAGGGCATCTCCTCAATCATGTTCACATAGTACCGGATCATGTAGACAATGCGCCAGAACGAAGGGTGAATTTAGCCGAGGGTCACTTGGTACCATTGGCAGAAGTCAAGAATCATGGGGTCTACTAGAGGCAAGGACGGTCCCATCGGCCCAAGGGTAAATGGATAAGTATACACACTGAGAAAATCGGTTTTATATATCATTATATCCTCCTCCAGAGAAGGGATCTCCACAAGCACCGCATCACCCAACCGGCAGTCAGCCCTCACCCTTTCGACGTCTGTTATTGAGCTGATATATTGGGACACAGGCTCTCGACACCCCGAATTCGAAGAAGGTCTCTCGACCTTGAAATCGGAAGCCGTCGAGAAAAATCCCGAAATGCATTCCTCGGCACGAGGAGGCACTGCCGCTTTGCCTTTGGAGGGAAGCGAAGAGGAGGAGGTCACGTTTTCCTGAGAAGCAAAGGCGGAAGATTTCGCCATTCCTGAAAAATTTCAAAAGAGAAAGGGAATTCGCATTTCGGAGAAAGAACGGAGGTAAAGGTAGAAGGAACCTTTTTGGGAGCTCGGTGGTGCCGTGAGTTGTAAAGAACGAAACGAGAAGTATTTATAAAGGCCCCACACGCGCGTTGAAGGAGGCCAAGGGATAGCCAACCGCTGCAGTCAATGCGAAGGCTTTCGAGAGCTGTGTGTACACCATCTTTTGGTACCTTGTAACTGTTGTCGTTGCGGAAGTACCAGAGGGGCAGGAATTCAAGGTCGCTTCTTATCACTTTCACTCTAAGAAACGCGGGGACTATCTGTATACGGTAAAATTGGAGGGTCAAATTTCTGTCATTGAGATGGCTCGTAAGCACATTTCACAGGTTCGAGACTATGGTTGAGGTTCACCCTCGAGGCCTACCGACGCTCGACCACGGGGCGGTGCAGACCAACAACTATAATAAAAAAGTTGGGAGTTCCTGAGGCGCACATCTAGAGCTGACAAAGTCTAGTGAGCTAAGCTCAGATCCGAATCATGACCTCAACTAGCTGTCCCATCTGCATATCTTTTGTAATTAATGTATTTGTGCTATATTGGGATTTCCCCTCCTATATAAAGGGGATCCCTGTCATTTTGTAACCATCGGATGCTCAATACTAAATACACAAGAATATTCTCTCTGCTCTCTAACATATTCTCTTGAGTTCATTGCTTCATTTATTACTTACATTCATTGTGTTCTATTTATTGTTCTTCATTTATTGCTTATTATTGGCCATAAAGAACCGTCATTGATCTCATTACAACTGTTAGTCGCCAATAAACTACCCTCGATAGCTCCCAGCCGAGCATCCAACTCGACCTCGAGGCCCCGAATAAGCAATCTCGAGGCCCCAATTGACAGTGATTCAGTTTGGTTAATATCTCGTTTTTAAACTCTTATCTCGCTTCTAAGTCTTTCGCATAGCATCAACTGCTTAACAACCGGCATAAAAATAAATCACGTATTTTTAGAATCTCACAAAATCAAATTTAATTGTTATTACCATTTTCACAGTAAAAACAACTGAGGTACCGCCTCGTATTCACATTTCACAATTTCAATCACAATCTTTCCTTATATCACCATGTGCGCCTTACATTTAGTTTTGAAAATTATATTTCTCAAAATAGCTACACGCATTTTAGCTCACCTAATCTCACCGCGTGGCTTCAAGTAGTTCCCCTAGTAGCAAAACGCGTATCAAGCCCACCTTATCGCATCACATACGTATCAAACCCTAGCCTTATACCACCACATGCATATCAATATCATAACACAATCACAACTCGCACCACAAGTGCCCATATGCCACAACTTGCCACAAAGTCAACAAGACCAATATTTCCACAACAAATAGCTCATGGCGCAACCTCTGAATTTCAACAATAACAAAATGAAATAGAATACTCAACAAGGAACGGTATCTCAACATTTAACAACTTCGCCTCAATGTGATAACGACTATTATAACTTGAATACCTATAATTCAACAAGATGATATTCCACGAAATAATAACTTCAATTAAAAGAGATTCAACAATTAAGAGGTAGCAAGACCATAAGGAAGGTAATAACTTCAACTAGAGCATATAAAAGAAAAATAACAATTAAGAGGTAGAACAAGTGCTAACAACGTCAAATAGAGCATGTAAGAGTAGATTAACAATGAGAGATATGACATGTTATGACAATTCAATTAAAGGCATGGAAAGAGTCTAGATAATCTAAAAGGTCAAATACCACATATGCCGTGTATCCACTCATCACCTTGCGTATATGGCTTTCACATAACACAAATATCACAATCAACCCAAATCCTAAGGGGTAATTTCCCCCACACAAAGTTGGAAAAGATACTTACCTCAATTATGCCAACTCAACCCTCCGAAATAGTTTTTTTTCCAAATATTCGCCTCCACGCGGCTCAAGTCTAACAAAAAATGACTTAATAATATCAATCAATTCAAGAGAAACCAATTACAATAGAAAAATCTATGATCTTTACATTTCCCGAAAAAGTCAACAAAGTCAATGCCAAGCCCGCCTTGGATTTCAATTGCTCAACTAATTAGCCAAAACATCGCTCTTGGGTGTTAATATCCCAAGATCCAACTCACACTAGTTGGGTCCCATATCTCCCAAAATACTCCTCCAAAACTACCCAATTCGAGTATGTTGTTTTCCTAATATAGGAGAACAATTCCTGAGACGATGTCAATACTTGATGGTTTCAGTTACTATGGTTCAAAAAATACGATATGGATATAATGGTTTAGTTGAAACACGAATCAAAGGCCGTTTTCTCAATATGATAACCTTTATCCTCAAATCGACGTTGAAGCCGAAAACAATTATCATACAATCCAAACTTATCCAAACCTCATCGGAATTTTACCAAACTTTGTGGAAATCTCCAAAATCATCATACAAACTTATTAGAATAATTAAAACCAAATTCCGAGTTCGTTTACCCAAAAGTCAAACCTTGGTCAACTCTTCCAACTTAAAGCTTCTAAAACGAGAATCATTCTTCCAAATAATTCCTGAACCACTCGAAAACCGAAGCCAACCATATACTCAAGGCATAATGCATAATATGAAGCTACTCAAAGTCTCAAACTACCGAAACAATGCTAAAGCTCAAAACGACAGGTCGGGTTGTTATAATTAGGCATGTTCCTAAGACTTAATAACAGAGATGGGTCATCGCATGTTCATTGGAATCATGACAAAACATTAATTTCAATAACCAAAGGAGTCAGAACCTATTTAGCAACCATGTGTCATTAACAAGCATATAAAATTCTTAAAATGGAGCAATTAACACTTAGTAACGACATCATTTAGTAATAGAGCAATTCACACTTAGTAATTTAAATGAATAAAGAAGAATATGGTTGAGGTTTTCCTGACCTCCTTAGGGGCAACAAACCAAACGAGTACTCAAATTATCCGCTTAGGAAACCAAAGGCTCATCTTTCAACCTGTAACAAACTCAAAACCAAAAGAACGAGAGAAGCAGAGGTTGAGTAAAACTCAAACTTCAAACTAAAATTTCTAAGCAATACTCTACTGTATCTTAATTTCTTCAAAATGTTAGGTGTAGTTGGTGTGTTCTTAGTGTGATCATTTAAGACATCTATTTATAGCGGCCGTTGAGCCTTAGGGTTTCAACAGATTCAAAACTTATGAGTCGAAGGTGGCGATGAATTGATGATATGAGCATAGTCGGATAAAATCAGAAAGAGCAGGGGGAGAATCATTTAAGCTTTTTCCTAATTGTGTGAAGATCAGGGATGACCATTGAAATCAAAACCATCAGATAAAAGCTCTAGTATCCAGAGGTCACTACGCTTGACCTCTGGACCAAGAATAATGATGATAACACTAAAGATATATCCATGCATGCCATAGATTCAACAACGTGTAAGAGAGGTCTAGCGATTTGATGTTTCATTGGTATGTTAGGGTTTTCGGATTTGGGCGTTTGAATCTCAAAGTCGAAATGGGCAATGATTCAGCGAGAATCGTTGGTAATGAAGACAAAAATGATGATTTCCTGGCGATTTGATACCTTGCACGAATTGTGCAAGGTCTTCTTGACTGATTTGGGTGATGGGATTTGAGAGAATAGAGAGGAAAGGGAAATGAGGGCGGCTGAGTATGAGTGGAAATGATTTAGTGTTAGAGAGGAAGGGGGGGGGGGGGTCGTCTCTAGGTTAAGATAGGGAGATGAGATCTGGGCCATTGGATCTAATGATCAACGACCCTGATAATTCGAGCACTTAAGGAGTTTTAAAGAGAAAATTTTGTGGCCGTCGGATTATAGTGTTTTTATGGTGAGATGAAATATGACGAGTGTTTTTAAATTAGAAGGAAAACAGAGACAAATTGTGAGCCATTGATTTAAGAAACGGATGGCTTGGATTCTGTTTACCTTGAAAAATGTAATTACAATTATATTTGATTTTGTGGCTCTAAAAATACGTGATTTATTTTAATGCTAGTTGTTAGGTGATAGATGCTGAGTGTGAGCTGGGAAAGTAAAGTAAGAGTGAGAGGCAGTGTTGTTATTCGAACTGAACGGCTGTGAATTGAAGCCTCGAGCTGGCCTACGTTGGGCCTTGAGGTTGAGCTAGTGATCTTGATTGGGGATAATTGATGAAAGACTAACAGTCCCAAGGGCCTTAATGATGGCTCTTTAGATCAATGATGAGTAATAAATGAAGAAACAATCAATGAAACACAATAAATGTAAGCAATAAATCAAAGGAAAGACAATGGAGAATGTTTAAGTTAGAGAGCAGAGAATGTTCTTGTTCTTGTATTGAATGTCATGTGCGCAAGAAATGACAAGGGTCCCCTTTATATAGGAAGGGGAATCCCAACATGGTACATGTATAATTATTACAAAGAGACGTAGCTGGTACAACTATTTAGTGGTATGGTACAGACTAGTACTATTCTTGCAAGTGTTGTCAGCTTTGGCCACGTGCCTTGGGAATTTGCCGCTTGTCCATGATAGCCACCGATTTGCGCTGCCCCGAGGTCGAGCATAGGGGACCCTCGGGGTCGAACCTCGAACTGTGCCTCGAGGTTTCTGGAGGCAGGCTGTGACTTGTCATAACGATCATAAAATCAGGCTCTCCCGATTTTAGCCGTATACAGATAGTCCCCGTGTTTCTTAGAGTGAAAAGATAAGAAACGATCCTGAGCTTGAATTTCTCGAACCTCTCGTGATGACGTCATGCTCGTGACTTAAGCATTCTGTCATGCCCCAACCTCGGGAGGCGCGACCGGCGCTCAATCGAGTGAACCCAACTGAGCAAGCCTTCTTAACTCTTTCTACCCAACTCAATATGATCAAGGGATCATGCTTTCGTTTGTTTAGACAACGGGGGAAATCATACATTCCACATTGTTAGTTCATTTTATATCAAAAACCTTAAACCTGTGGTTATATTCCCATAACATTAAGCGATTACAGTTTAGAGGAAACAAGAGTTTAGAATTGCAACATAGTCTAGTGATCCCTCCAATACCCGAACATAACCCACACAAACGTCTACGGAGCCTCTACGGATACAAAAGAATGTTATGATAACGCCGGCAACAAGGCTTCGGCTATACCTCAAGAGTGGAACCTTTATAACAAAAAGTGTACAATACAACCCCTGAAGGAAAGGGGCTCACCAAGACTTCTGATATGAGGATACTCCGCTAGCTGCGATCGCACTGTCCGCTATAGAACCACCTACATTCATTTAAAAATGTAGCGCCCCCGGCAAAAGGGACGTTAGTACAATGGAATAGTACTAGTATATATAACTAAACACCATCCTGTAAGAAAGAACAACCATACAAGAGTAAACAGAAATCATAAGGACTACAAAGCTCCAAGCAATCACCACGTTAGCAGTATAAGAAGATCACATAGCTTACACATAGTTTCCGTAACTTTAGTTTGGAGCATTCCATATTATTGCATCATCATTCACAATACCACCGCTTTCTTGAGCGAAGTCCGATCACGGACCAGACCGGCTAAGCTACCTCATTTGAGACATATACCTCAATCATTATTTCATTATCACTTTCCGGTTTCAATTATCAACACAATGCCACCATGTGAGTGTAGCATGGCGTCCGATCACGGCCTGATCGGCTAGGCCGTCTTACCAAGACTTTACCCTTTTCCGTTAATCATCTCACTTAAATTTTTGGTCTCACATGTAGTAATTCATCGGCACTTGGGGCCAAAATTACCACATCATACTTGGCACTAGGCCACTTTCCATAACTCACGTTTCACATTATTCCCATTTTCAACATTAACCTTGTAAGGCCCCGAAAATTTTCGCTAAGTAATTTAGGATTTCGTGGTGTCACGTAAGCTTATTATAGTATTTTTATGTGCTATTAACATGGTGTACATCCATTGGATTTGGTAAATATGTGTATAAGTCTTATGGAAAGTAATTTGGGATCCAAGGAAAGGCCTAAGTCTAAGAAAAATTGGAAAAGTCCATAATAGGCTAAAATTCCCAATGATCTTGCACTAGTCCATACTTTGAACGAGCATATCTAAATATATATAAGGTTTTAGGTGATGGATAACCTATCAAATTAAATTTCTTCGAGTCTAGTTTCCAACGCTTCAAACCATTCGTCATTTGGACATTCCTACACAAAGTTATGATCAAATTACCAAAAGGTGGAAAAATGCGATTCTGCGTGAAATCTGCGATCGGAGATTTAACTCTGCGGACCGCATAACCATTCTGCGATCGCAGAATAGTCGCAGAATAAGGAAGAAGAGCCCAGTTCTGGGCAACGAGTTCTGCGACGAATCTGCGGCCCGCATACCCATTCTGCGGTGGATTCTGCGGTAGCATACTTGACATCGGAGGGTTATTTTCTAATTTGTATAACCCGACCCCATATTAATATATAGGCTTTACGGTTCATTTTGGGGTCATTTTCTACTGATTTTATAGAGAGGTGAGAGCATTTTAGAGAGAGAAGGAGGAACCCAACATTTAAATCATCCAATCTTGCATCAATCTTCAAGAATCAAAGATCCGAATCACAAGTTCTTCATCTAAGAGGTAAGATTCTATACCCCAGGTTTTAATTTCGAGTTTGGAGTATAAGATGGGTTATTAAGGTATGATTCTTGGGTGTATTAATATTGTATATACATGCATGCTCAACTTAGGTTTATGGGAAGATTGTTTAACATAAATAAGTAAAGATTTGGTTGGGGAATGAAGGAAAACCTTGAAAAAAGAGACTTGAGATTAAGATGCTCAACTAGTATTTGATAAATTGCTCAAATGAGCTAAAATCATGAATACCTTTCTAATTTGTGTTCAATTTTGTTATGTCTCAAACTAGATTGGAATTGCTAGAATTTCCGGAATGTTGTAGAACTTAAGGAAAGCTTAAACAAGGTATGTATAGCTAACTTTAACTCTTGTAGAATCCCCTTGTTGTGACGAGCATACGGTATGTGTACCTTGTATGAAAATATGTGAATTGATTGCCTTAGTTGATTTCCATACCACCAAGTTATATGTGATTGTGAGAAGTGATTTGATGTGCCTATCTTGTTATGTGCAAAGTTTGTAAAAGCTTGAGGATGTCGACATGGAAGTATGTGTTTACTTATGTGAACTATTTGTGAATTCTTGTGATTAATGTGCCTTGAACGTTGTTGGTTAAGTCTTACGATATGATGGTGCAAGTAAATGGAAACAAATCAAATGTGGGTGTGTGATTGTGAAAGTGTTATGTGGAAAGAACTGAGAAACAAATTATGGAAGGAAATCATAAATGATGCACTTGGAACAACTGTGGTAATAACATATTTGGCTTGTGGGTAATTATTGTGGTGACTTAAATTGCATATGAGTTGTTGAATATGATGAAATGGTATTGATGGCTACGGAAATTCTTGTGAATTGTTGTGGTTGTTCTTTGAGAATTGTTGTCGTTTGTTCTTGTGAATTTGTTGCTGTTGTTGTGTGTTGTTTGTGAATTGTGATTGTTCGGTGGGATCGGGTTGCGCGCCGCAACACGAAGTAATAAGGTGTGGGTTGTGGTGATAAGGGTGGCCGAGGTAATAAGGGTGGCCGAGGTAATAAGGGTGGAAAGTTATCGAAATCACTATTGAAATGAAAATATGAGAAAATTGTGAAATCATTGATGTGATAATGTTGAAGGGGAAAAGGAGAGATTGTGAAACTTGTTTGGATTTGATTGTTTCTTTCACGTGCATTTGATCGTCGATTTTATTGATGTCTGTTACTTGTGTGTTATTTGATTTTACTTGGGGTGAAGTTTGTTTATACATACCAGTACAATTCAAATGTACCGACGTCCCTTTTGCCGGGGGCGCTACATTCGTGTTATGATTGTAGGTGGTTCTATAGCAGGTACTCCAGTTCACCGACAGTAGCACCTTATCCATTTTCCGTCAGCTGTATTGGTGAGCCCCTTTCCTCTCGGGGCCTTGTGTGGCTCATGCCGCTCTTCTTCCCGGAGTCTTATTTTGGTATTTGTGTAAGGTATAGCCGGAGCCTTGTTGCCGGCATTTCCATATTATTCTTTAGTTGTAGTTAGAGGCTCCGTAGACAAGTTGTGGGTAGTGTCGGGCATGGGAATTTAAAATAGAATATTGATGTTTGGAAATAATGTATAAAACTTCTAATACCTTTAATATTGCGAATGAAGTTGCTAATGAAAATGAAATGGAAATCGTTAATGATATGTTTATAGAATTTGATTAATGGAGCCCAACTCCTAGTTATTCATGAGTTAGATTGGGTAGAATGAGATCTAACAGGCTTGCTCGGTCGGGTTTACTCGGTTGAGCGCCGTTCGCACTCCTCGGATTTTGGGGCGTGATCCAAGGAAAGGCCTAAGTCTAGGAAAAATTCGAAAAGTCCATAATAGGCTAACATTCCCAACGATCTTGCACTAGTACATACTTTGAACGAGCATATCTAAATATCTATAAGGTTTTAGGTGATGGATAACCTATCAAATTAAAGTTCTTTGAGTCTAGTTTCCAACGCTTCAAACCGTTCGTCATTTGGACATTCCTACACAAAGTTATGATAAAATTACCAAAGCTAGAAAAATGCAATTCTGCGTGAAATCTGCGATCGCAGATTTAACTCTGCGGACCGCATAACCATTCTGCGATCGCAGAATAGTCGCAGAATGAGGCAGAACAGCCCAGTTCTGGGCAACGAGTTCTGCGACGAATCTGCAGCCCGCATACCCATTCTGCGGTGGATTCTGCGGTAGCATACTTGACATCGGAGGGTTAATTTTCTAATTTTTATAACCCGACCCCATTTTAATATATAGGCTTTAGGGTTCATTTTGGGGTCATTTTCTACTGATTATAGAGAGAGGTGAGAGCATTTTAGAGAGAGAAGGAGGAGCCCAACATTTAAATCATCCAATCTTGCATCAATCTTCAAGAATCAAAGATCCCTATCACAAGTTCTTCATCTAAGAGGTAAGATTCTATACCCTAGGTTTTAATTTCGAGTTTGGAGTATAAGATGGGTTAGTAAGGTATGATTCTTGGGTGTATTAATATTGTGTATACATGCATGCTCAACTTAGTTTTATGGGAAGATTGTTTAACTTAAATAAGTAAAGATTTGGTTGGGGAATGAAGGAAAACCTTGAAAAAGAGACTTGAGATTAAGATGCTCAACTAGTATTTGATAAAATGCTCAAATGAGCTGAAACCATGAATACCTTTCTAATTTGTGTTCAATTTTGTTATGTCTCAAACTAGATTGGAATTGCTAGAATTTCCGGAATGTTGTAGAACTTAAGGAAAGCTTAAACAAGGTATGTATAGCTAACTTTAACTCTTGTAGAATCCCCTTGTTGTGACGAGCATACGGTATGTGTACCTTGTATGAAAATATGTGAATTGATTGCCTTAGTTGATTTCCATACCACCAAGTTATATGTGATTGTGAGAAGTGATTTGATGTGCCTATCTTGTTATGTGCAAAGTTTGTAAAAGCTTGAGGATGTCGACATGGAAGTATGTGTTTACTTATGTGAACTATTTGTGAATTCTTGTGATTAATGTGCCTTGAACGTTGTTGGTTAAGTCTTACGATATGATGGTGCAAGTAAATGGAAACAAATCAAATGTGGGTGTGTGATTGTGAAAGTGTTATGTGGAAAGAACTGAGAAACAAATGATGGAAGGAAATCGTAAATGATGCACTTGGAACAACTGTGGTAATAACATATTTGGCTTGTGGGTAATTATTGTGGTGACTTAAATTGCATATGAGTTGTTGAATATGATGAAATGGTATTGATGGCTACGGAAATTCTGTGAATTGTT